>NC_083641.1:30552839-30565339 GCF_963576545.1 Limanda limanda | reverse complement strand
ATGAAGAGGTGTGATGAAGAGGTGTGATGAAGAGGTGTGATGAAGAGGTGTGATGAACAGGTGTGATGAAGAGATGTGATGAAGAGGTGTGATGAAGAGGTGTGATGAAGAGGTGTGATGAACAGGTGTGATGAACAGGTGTGATGAAGAGGTGTGATGAAGAGGTGTGATGAAGAGGTGTGATGAAGAGGTGTGATGAAGAGGTGTGATGAAGAGGTGTGATCAACAGGTGTGATGAAGAGGTGTGATGAAGAGGTGTGATGAAGAGGTGTGATGAAGAGGTGTGATGAAGAGGTGTGATGAAGAGGTGTGATGAAGAGGTGTGATGAAGAGGTGTGATGAAGAGGTGTGATGAAGAGGTGTGATGAAGAGGTGTGATGAAGAGGTGTGATCAACAGGTGTGATGAAGAGGTGTGATGAAGAGGTGTGATCAACAGGTGTGATGAAGAGGTGTGATGAAGAGGTGTGATGAAGAGGTGTGATGAAGAGGTGTGATGAAGAGGTGTGATCAACAGGTGTGATGAAGAGGTGTGATGAAGAGGTGTGATCAACAGGTGTGATCAACAGGTGTGATGAAGAGGTGTGATGAAGAGGTGTGATGAAGAGGTGTGATGAAGAGGTGTGATGAAGAGGTGTGATGAACAGGTGTGATGAAGAGATGTGATGAAGAGGTGTGATGAAGAGGTGTGATGAAGAGGTGTGATGAACAGGTGTGATGAACAGGTGTGATGAAGAGGTGTGATGAAGAGGTGTGATGAAGAGGTGTGATGAAGAGGTGTGATGAAGAGGTGTGATGAAGAGGTGTGATCAACAGGTGTGATGAAGAGGTGTGATGAAGAGGTGTGATGAAGAGGTGTGATGAAGAGGTGTGATGAAGAGGTGTGATGAAGAGGTGTGATGAAGAGGTGTGATGAAGAGGTGTGATGAAGAGGTGTGATGAAGAGGTGTGATGAAGAGGTGTGATGAAGAGGTGTGATGAAGAGGTGTGATGAAGAGGTGTGATGAAGAGGTGTGATGAAGAGGTGTGCTGTGGTGCGTTCAGGTACCTGGACCTGCGTTGATTGCGGCTGTTCATCCGGGCGGCGGCCTGTTGCTTCAGGTGGATCATGTCCTCCAGCAGGTGTCCCTCTCTGACCTTCTCCTCCCGGAGTCTTGACTCCGCCCCCCTCTGTCGCTCCAGCAGGAAGTCGTACTCCATCTTCAACGCCCCGTTCTCCTCCTGAACCTGCACCGCCCGCCCCTGCAGCTCCTGACGGACATCGAACGCGCCTGCGAGACGACGGCGCTCCGCCAGCAGGCTGATGGACCCGGGGAGGAACACTTTTAATCCTTCCAGGTCACTGTGACCTTTGACCTATTTTTAAACTTCAAATCTCAGATGCGGCTGCGTTTCTATTTTTCACTAATTTTATAAAAAAAACTAAATGTTTAAATGTGGTCGAGGTTTTTAATTCTAAACTTCATGAGAATCAGTTTGTTGCTCAGAACTGTGACTTCACAGAGAAGCAGCTGCAGTCAGCTGAGCAGACGAGCCAATCAGCTGCCAGCATCCGGGCGTGGCGCTCACCTGGAATCCTGCTCGTCCAGAAGCAGCAGCTTGATCTTCATCTGCTGCTGCAGCTCCAGCACCTGGAAGGCCAACTGCACAACAACAAGAGAAGAAGAAGAAGAACATGAAGAGTGTCCAGGACCAGTGGAACAAGGTCATGTGACCACTTCCTGTTTCCAGGTGACGTCACGTCTGATGAAGACTGAGACGTCAGGTCTGAATAAACAGGTCCGGATCCAGGACCTGAACCAGGAAGCAGGTTTGGGGTCATCAGGTCACTTCAGGTGAACTTCAGAGTCTTCAGTCCTATGAAGCTCGTTACTGGTTGTCGTGGTAAATCACCATGGTAACGTACGCTGAGCAACTGACCCGCTCCAGGTTAAGTTGGAGATAAGAGATCAAACAGTATGAAGCTCCGCCCACTGACCGATCACTTCCTTTGAACCATGACGTCATGTTCTCAGAGTCTGTGGAGGACCAGGATCTCAGAGGAGGACCAGGGTCTTCAGAGACCCACGAGATCCTCTGTTGTTGTAGTTGTATTGTTGTGTTGTTATTGTGTTGTAGTTGTATTGTGTTATTGTTGTGTTGCTGGGCGCTCTGACCTCTCCTGTTGTTTTCTTCAGTTGGTCGTTCTGGTTCAGTAGAGACGAGACAGAGCTGCTGTCAGTGCAGGGACGTCTGGACACACAAAACAAACACACACTATTGACACACACTTGTCGCCCTATAGTTGCAATACAATATCGAACTATCTCAACCCTCAAAATGTCCATTGAAAAAGTGACAAAATGTCCTCACAAAGATGGTATTGAGCTGAAATTGGCTTCATAACTATAGAAAGACAAGCGCACACACACACCTACACACACCTACACACACCTACACACACACACACACACACACACACATGTTACCTGCTCAGGATTCCATTGGTCAAACTGGATTTATACAACAGCCGAGAGTCTGAGAACAAACAGAAAACAGAGTCAAAACGGGATAGTGATCCAGATCCTGATCCAGATCCTGATCCAGATCCTGATTTTCACCTGATATGAGCAACATCACACAATTAAATAAAAAAAATCAAGAAAAAACATAACTTTTGAAAAAGACGTAAGGAGAAGAAAACTGTGACTTTCACTAAAGTAAGATTTTTTATGATATTTCTGTTTCAGTCTTTCTTTGTTCACACTGACGTCAGAGAATCACTTTTTCATATTTGAGATTTGTTGATGAAATGTTTTTCTTTCACTCGTGAAGAGTCGGTTTGTTTCCAGCTGACGAGTCTCAGAGATTTGATTATAACACAAGAACATTTTCAGTCTCGTAAACTGAAATATGAATCACATTTTTTTTAAACTGGCTCCAGATCACAGTAACAACAATACATAACAGGAGTATAGAGTTAAAATATAAATATAAAGCCTATACGGAGTAATAAACTTCATTAATAACGCTATAGATAAATAAATGTTTCCTTATAATAATACTAATAATTAGGTAGTAGTCAGAGGTACTGATCATAATAAACAATATGAACATGGTTCGAATGAAGACACTTTAAAGAGTGAGATCCTGTTTGTGATTTAAATAAAGTTTTTGGTGATGAAACCAAGAAGAAACAAACTGAGCCAGACTACAGAGAATAACAACAACAACAACAACAACAATGATCAGAGTAATTGTTATTGTTGTGATATTCAGGTTCCCTTCTGGTTCCCTTCAGGTTCCCTTCTGGTTCCCTTCTGGTTCCCTTCAGGTTCCCTTCAGGTTCCCTTCTGGTTCCCTTCTGGTTCCCTTCTGGTTCCCTTCAGGTTCCCTTCTGGTTCCCTTCAGGTTCCCTTCTGGTTCCCTTCTGGTTCCCCTTCTGGTTCCCTTCAGGTTCCCTTCTGGTTCCCTTCTGGTTCCCTTCAGGTTCCCTTCTGGTTCCCTTCAGGTTCCCTTCTGGTTCTTACAGAAGTGGATCACGTCCTGGAACGAGTCGCTCTGGTTCCGGTCCCGGGTCTTCAGCTGCCGGACGATGTGTCTCCTCCAAGTGTCCCCGTGTCCCCCGTGTCCTCCGGAACCTCCGTGTCCTCCGTGTCCTCCGTGTCCTCCCGGGGACGCGACGCTGTCCGCGGCCATGATGTCCACCGGAGCCGCAGAGACACGTCCTCCGCCCCGGTCCCCCCCCCCCCGGTCCCGCCCCCGGGCCCCGCCCCGGTCCCCGCGACGCGACGCCACTTCCTGTTGATTGTTTGTTTGTTAGTTTGAGTTTGTCACACTGAAGGGGGCGGGGCTCCACATGCCAGCTGTCGGGTGTCTGAGCCAATCAGCGCCGAGCTCATACATCCGCGTTCCGACCGGAGCTGACGTCACAAGAAACAAACACTTGTGATGTTATGAATCCATCTCTTTGTTTATTCATCCACAGATGAAATGAGTGGCGCCAAACCGGCCAATCACAGACATTCAATAACTTTAATCATAAACATGTGTCGTGACAACGTAAAACAAGATGGACGACATGACGTCTCTCAGGAGGGAAACCAACCGCTCTAGATCGCCCCCTGGTGTCTGGCTGCGGTACAGATCATAAACCTCCATGTTAGCAGATGGGAGCAACATGAAAAATCAAAGTAGACGTTTAATAAATGTTTGTAAAGATGGTTTCTTTCATCTGCAGCTGCTTCGTAGCAGGATTGATCAAAACCACAGAGCAGATTTCTGTGAAATATTGTGGAACCTGAAGAAGATTCAGTAAATGGATCAGATATAAAACTTCCTGAGGGAATAAATCCTGATGGAAACAAACAGCGATTTGAATTGGTCCAAACATAAACCTGGTGAATTTAAATGTGGTTTCATGATGAGACTGTTGAAGGTTTGAACTGAGAGTTTTAATTTAATTAATTTAGTTTTAATTATACAATTTGTAATTTTAAGGCAGAATGAAAAACATTTTAAAAGTGTAAAATTGAGATGATTTCACAGCTTTTCTGTTGAAGATGAAAGTCAACGCACATTAATAAATAATAATAATGAACATTTCTGTAAATGAGCAGGTTCAGCACCTGGGCTGATTTTCCACTGTCGTCCCTCTGCAGGTGTGAAAGTGTTTGGAATCTTTTCTTTGTTTCAGCTCAGCTGAATAATATATAAAATTATATGAGAAATGAGACTTTAAGAAACATGTAAAACAGGTTTATTTACAAACAGTGACGTGATTTAAAAACAACACAAACACGCTTGATTTAATACTGATCGTAAAAACTTTACATATTTATGAAATGTGATTGAGCAGCGACTCCTCCAGCCTCCGCGTCGCTCTCATACTTCCTGTCGTGACTCCAGGAGAAAAACACAAACAAACCAACACTTTTAATGTGTGAAGTCAAAACATGTTACAGTTCTGACGATAAACTAGATATTAATAAGATTGACGTGTCCTGGCGATCAGATCCGGTTCAGTTTGTTCTGTGTCATCTGCAGCAGCAGCTCAGAGTATTTCTCCAGCAGAGACATGGTCCCTGCAGCCTCCCGTCCACCAGGGGGCGTGCTGCCGCCCTGCAGGACCACCTGCAGCTCAGAGTGAACCGATTCAAACGCCTCCTGCAGGACAGAGGACATCTGCAGCCGCTGCTCCACAAAGCCAAGCGACTCGCCGAGCTGCAGGGAGGAGAAGACGTAAACAGTTAACAAACATATCTGGACCTGAACTCCTGCAGTGAGAGAGTTGATGCGTGAGGAACCTGCTGGCGGAGGCGCAGGGCGCGGCGTGCCGTGTGGCGCAGCTCGTTGGCGACTTGCTGACACTGCTGCAGCGTCACCGCCTCGTCAGCGAGGGGGGGGCAGGGTCTGTCTGAAGGTGGACAGGAGGTGGGGGGGCCACGGGAGGAATCATCAGCAAGGGTCTCGTTTGAATCTGGATCAGAAATAAACATCAAGAACCAGAAAAAACAGTTCATACCCCCCCCCCCCAAGAAAAAGTCATGAATAAAACTCGTGCTGCTGCAGAATCCACGAACCAAAGCAGCTTCTGTGTTTAGATATATTTCTATATACTTTTTTTCAGATTCATAAGAGGTCACTGTGACCTTTGAACCTGAAACTTTATGACTTTATCTGAGAATCGTAGTTTCCTTCGAGCAGTCTGGAAGTCAAGGTCACAGTGACGTTGACCTTTGACCTCCTGGCACCAAAATCTAATCAGTTCATCACTTGGCGTCTCCGGCACCGGAGCGGGAAAATTTAAAATAATGCTTCGGTCATATTATCAGGTAACACCAGATTTACCCAGAAACCCTTTCTTCCTACCTGGACCGGCCCTCTCCCCAGAGACAGGGCAGGTGGATGTGATAAAGTGGGCGGGGCTCGGGATTAGCGTTTGGTTTTGATTCGTCGGCGTATTTTCAATGCTGCTGGTGCTCCACCTGCTGGCTCCGCCCTCGGTGGGCGTGGTCCACACCTGAGGGCTGGTCTCTGCAGGCAGATGAAGCCGAGGATTCTGGGAGGACGGAGCGACGCTGACGGACGCAGAAGAAAAACAGATTTGACCACGAAACATTTTTCTCTTTTATCTTATTAGAAATACAATCATCTCAACGTGGTCAAAGTTTTTTATCTTTATCACAAATATTGTCTTAAAACCTGCAAATTTCTCTTCAAACTGTTTATTCTAAAAACGTTTTAACAACGGTTTCTAATTAAAAAATATTTTGAGTATTTATCGTAAAAATGTCAAATGTTCGTCTCAAACCACGTGTTGGACCCGGTCCAGCTGGAGGACCAGGGGCGCTGGCTGTTACCTGCTGGCCTGGTCCTCGGGGGGGTCCGGACCAGGAGGCGGGTCTGAGGAGGACCAGAGGTTTTCCTTCTCCTGCTCCTGGGCGGTGGGGGGGTCCTGGCTCACTTTGGACCGGGAGCTGGCGGTGGTTCCCAGGTATCCGAGCCGAGACGCCCGCTGCTGAGCCGCAGACAGCGTGCTGTTGGTGGAGCTGACCTCTGATTGGTTGAAAGAAACAGACGGTCAGGAAGGAAACACTCAGGTGAGTGACCTCTGACCCGCATCATGACGACCACGGCGAGCCGGTCAAAGTTCAAACGGGGACGTGATGGTTTGACTTCAGACTAACAGTCAACGATAAATGTTGATTAATGATTAAATGTGAGCGTCTGTGACATCATCATCAATCATGTGACCAGAACCAGAACCAGCGTGAACCACAGACCAGGAGAGTCCACATCAACACCAGGTGACCTTCACAACAGAAACAAGCAACACCCAAGTGACTCTCACACAGACACACACACACAGACACAGACACACACACACACACACACACACACACACCTCCCAGCGTCTCTCTGCACTGAACGACCACCACAGTGTGGCGTCGTCGACGTGTTGGGCGGCGAAGGGGCTGATGGGATATAATGGAGGACGCTCTTCTACGGAGGATGGATGGGCTGCATCTCACTGTGGTCACACACGCACGCACACAAACAAACACGCACACAAAAAACAAACACGCACACAAACAAACACGCACACAAACAAACACACAAACACGCACACAAACAAACACGCACACAAACAAACACGCACACAAACAAACACGCACACACACCATATTGTATTTTAACATATCTATTTTATATTCTTAGGGCTGGGCGATGCGTTTCCAAATCAATCAGGGTTATTCCAAACTGTTTCCTGGTCTAATGAGCGATTCCTGTAACAGCCGCTGCAGAGATCACATGATAAAACAAACACAACTCACCGCTGCTCGTGTCCCTCAGAGTCGACTCGCTGCTCGACTCGTTGTCCTGGAAACAAACAGCGATCACACAAGCTTCAGACGCGTCATGTTGAGGATTTACATGAACTGTGACAGGAAAAGTTCCAGAACAGGATCGGAGAAACTGACTGGATGTGTATTTGCAGATGTAAAGTTCTGCTTCACATTTAAAACAGTAGAGCTCTTCTCTTGAATTCCACTAACAGCCAATGAGAGGTCTGCTTCCTACCGACGTGTTGTGGACGCTCTCCTCTGAGATCCTGGTCGGGACGGAGACGGGAGGCGGAGCTCGACTCGGCCACACCCTGAAGAAACCACAATGACAAGCAGTCATCACTATGACAACAACCACCACACAAAGCCAGCAACCGCCTCCTGTGGGTCAAAGGTCACCGGACCCACCTGAGCCGGTCCTGGAAGCGGGACAGGAAGCGGGCGGAGATGCTGAGTCGAGGGTTCAGGAAGTGCTTTTCCTCCAGAGGCTGCAGAGTCCTGAGGTCAGTGTCGAACTTCTCTGAAAGGTCAAAGTTCACCGGCAGCAGCAAGTTATTCTTATAAAAATATAACTTATGATAAACAGTCTCAAACGTAGCTTGTTAGCTTCCACAGTGGCTCACAGATAAAGAATGAGGCCAGAGCAGGCTGTCCTCCCTGCAGCTCCAGAGAGAGGACAGAGGCAGAGAGGACATGAGACACATTACAGCAGGTGTTAAGACTTTGAACCACTGATGTATCATCTTAGGAAACCAACACCTCACATTAAATCACAGAACGGTGTCGGCCCTTTAAGTCTCTGATGTCGCTCGTACCTTCGCTCAGACTCGACGCCAGCGTATCAAAATGGTTCTTCAGCAGGTTCCTGTCCTCGTCGTCCTCGGGACCCAGGCTGCCAGCGGAGCTGCCCTGACTCAGCGAGTCCGTGTCTGTGAAGGAGCACAGAGCTCGTTACTTCACCAACATCCAACCAACATCCAACCAACATCCAACCAACACAACTCAGGACATGAAGTCTGCAGCAGGAACTGATCGGAGGTCAGACCGGCATCAAGGGGCTGCTCCACGCTCCCTGCAGAGCCCTCAGAGCAGGCGGAGTCTGGGCTCAGCTGAGTGCGCCACACTGGCTCCGCCTCCTGACCTCTGACCTCCAGCTGGGTCAGAAGACTCTGTGGGTCGGGGACGGCTTCAACGTCAAGCTTCCTGAAGACAACAAACACGCAAAACAAGCAAATTAAAAGCAAATCAGAAGCAGGTGAGACTGTGGTGCTGTGCCGCCTCTCACCTGTGGGTGGCGCTGCTGCTGGGCTGGAGGACACAGCTGCTCCTCTTCTCACCTGCAGGGGGCAGCACCTGAGCACCAGCACACACCGACAGGAAAACAATATTTGGTTTGCAACGCTTTTAGTGGAAGATGGTGGAAACATTTTATCTTCTGAAGAATTTTTGTACAGTTTGAATGAAACTGTTTCTTCAGTCTCTTCATTCCAATAAAACAAGTCCAGAGTTAAAGTTTCTCCATCTGTGTGATCAGGGAGGAACAGAAGAAAACCAACATGGAAGCACAGGCCACACCCTCCTGGGAGATGAAGCTCCAAACCTGAAATAGAAAAGGTTAAACTGTCCGGCCTGGAACTGAAAGCTCACCTCCTTCTCCTCCTTCTCCTCCTTCTCCTCCTTCTCCTCCTTCTCCTCCTTCTCCTCCTCCTTCTCCTCCTTCTCCTCCTTCTCCTCCTTCAGCAAGCTCTCCACACTCTGAGGAGGAAAGTCTCTGTCGTCCTCCTCCTCCTTTCCATCTTCTTCCTCTTGGTTCTCTCCCAGCAGACTCTCCAGACTCTGGGGGTGGAAGTCTTCGTCGTCTTCGTCCTCCTCCTCCTCCTCCTCCTCCTCCTCCGGACTCTTGGGGGGGCTCGGGGAGCAGTTGGAGCAGATAGTCAGAGGATTCAGCTGTTCTGTCCACCGACTGCGACCCTGACGAGGCCCCGCCTCCGGTTGGCCGGCAGTGGAGGCTCCGCCCTGTCCCTGCTGAGGACACAAAGAGCTTCATCATCAGAGTGAACACAGGACTGAGGATCTGCTGCTGATCATCAGACGTGAACTGACCACCTTTCTGAACCACAGGGGCAGTTTCCCGTTGGTCTGCAGCTGCGGAACATCTGAAACACAAAGAGAAACCAGATTCAAACCTACGCCCAATGACCTCATGACCACAAGATGGCAGCGCTTGTATCCGAGATATTCTAAGATTCATTTTAACAACTTGAATATTAAAAAAACTTTATTGATCAGAGAAACTGAAGTAAATGTCCTCTTCCTCACCCTGAGCAAAGTCCTGTCTGGTTGGAGTCCGGAGGTCAGGCTCCTCCTCCTCTTCCTCCTCCTCCTCCTCTTCCTCCGCCTGGCGCAGCTGAGACGAGGGAACAGTGATGAACGTCTCCCTCCTGAAACACGTTGGACCACAGACACAATGTCAACCACAAACATGTCCGCTCCTGCGTCCTCCATGGTCGACTCAGCAGCTCACCCACCTGATGTTCAGAGGTTTCTGGTGGCGGGCGTCAGGTGCAACTTTCAGGCCCCGCCTCTTCCTCATGGTGGAGGTCATCTGAGCATCGAGTCGCCACACAAACACACAACTAGGCACACACACACACACACACACCGTTAGAAACAGAATGGCAGAGTTGGGGGTTTGCTGTGACCTCAGCAGTTTACCTGTCTCCTGACACAGTGATGAGATGTCGACAGTCGGGACTGAACCTCATACACGTGACGATCTCTGAGGACACAAGGACACAAGGACACAAGGACACAAGCACACGTTGAACCCCGGAACATACATGCTGCACACGTGTGGACAGGGGAGCTGGATTTACTCACCTGCATGTCCGAACAGGGTGGCCACACACTCTCCTGACTCGTAGTCAAAGATGGTGATGTTTTTATCTGAGCAGCTGGTGGCGAAGAAGCTCCCGGACGGATCCATCTGAACCTGCAGGGAAACCCAGTTCTCGTCTCACGGGTTGGACTGAGGACGTGTTACGCTGAGATGTAGAAACCAGAACACGTGCTCACCTTCAGCAGAGCTCCTTCGTCGCTGGACGAGCCTTTCAAACACCTCTTCAACTTCCCAGTTTCCACGTCGTAAACTCTTAAAATACAGAGACATCAGATCATCTGGAGCAGGAACAACTTCTTGTTTTCCATCAGACGTCCCGGTAGGTATTTCTTTACCTGATGTTTCGGTCCTGACAGGCGATGACTACGTGCTTTTTGGAGGAGTCCAGGTCCATGTCGTACAGAGTCGTCTTTTCCACCACGTGATGACTCCTGGAAAATGACAAACCCTCCGCCGTCTGGACGACAGATCGGATCAGACCACGGTTCAGTCACAGGGAATCATGGGAAACAGGAAGTGTTTCATTCTAAATAAAACCGACCTGTTCAGCCGTCTGGAAGTAGATGCTTTTGTCGGCTCCACAGCTCACGATCTGAACCTCTGGACTCTCACCTGGAGAACAGGTTATAAACATCATTTTACTTTCTGATTTCTAACTTCATCCTCTGCTGACTCCTCTTGCTCAGAGAACTCAGTCACCGGTGAACTTGACGGCAGTGATGGAGGCTGAATGGTCGTTCAGAGTCTGTTCCAGATTGTAGTTCTTCTCCAGGTTGAAGATGTGGATCAGTCGGTCCCGGCTGGCCGACGCCAACAGCTTCAAACCTGAAACGACCACACAGAAGGTGGCGCTATGACATCATCATCATCATCATCATCATCATCATCTTCATCATCATCTTCTTCATCCCGATGGCGACCTGGGAGCTGAGGTCTTACCTGTGGAAGTCGGCGAGAACTCCAGACACAAAACCTCAGAGTCATGAGCCTCGATCTTCACCAGCTCATCCAGAAACTCTAGAGCGAAGATACTGAAGAGACAGTGACCTCATCACACACCTGCCCCCACTCTGTGTGTGTGTGTGTGTGTGTGTGTGTGTGTGTGTGTGTGTCTCACCGAAGGTTTCCACAGCGGTCTCCAGCAGCCAGGTGTCGACCGTCCGGACTGATTCCCAGCACTCGGATCCCAGACTTCCCATCAGCCCCTGCTGCCTCGGCCTTCCTCCCCTCCGCCTGCAGGTGCTGCGTATTCTCGCCAACGTACACAATCCTGGACAGGTCCTGTAGAGCACACACAACCCACTCAGTGTGTGCGTGTCTTGTGTTGCAGTACCGGTTCCTGCCTGTGTGTGTGTGCGTGTCTTACGTTGCTGTACAGGTTCCTGTGCGCTGTGGCGGCAGCGGGGGGGTCGGCGTGCCACACTCTGATGGTGTTGTCAGAGGAG
The DNA here is from genome assembly GCF_963576545.1 of Limanda limanda. Taxonomy (NCBI): domain Eukaryota; kingdom Metazoa; phylum Chordata; class Actinopteri; order Pleuronectiformes; family Pleuronectidae; genus Limanda; species Limanda limanda. Next base: position 30,553,669 of record NC_083641.1, on the reverse strand, counting down.
CAGGTGAGGAAGGAGGAGGGAGGCAGACACGCCCGGGACACGTGTGACAGCTGAGGATACACCTGAGGACAGGTGTTAGCAGCTGTCAGTCATCTGCTCCATCACTCCATCACTCCATCACCCCAGCACTCCATCACCCCAGCACTCCATCACTCCATCACTCCATCACTCCATCACTCCAGCACTCCATCACTCCAGCACTCCCATCACTCCATCACTCCTTCACTCCATCACTCCATCACTCCAGCACTCCCATCACTCCATCACTCCTTCACTCCATCACTCCATCACTCCAGCACTCCAGCACTCCATCACTCCAGCACTCCCATCACTCCATCACTCCATCACTCCATCACTCCAGCACTCCAGCACTCCAGCACTCCAGCACTCCAGCACTCCATCACTCCATCACTCCCATCACTCCATCACTCCATCACTCCATCACTCCAGCACTCCATCACTCCATCACTCTGCACCGACGGCATCGAGACAAACCAGGCGACACCCGCTCCTCACACACGTGTCAGATCACAGTGTGTGTGTGTGTGAGAGTGAGTGAGTGAGTGAGTGAGTGAGTGAGTGAGTGAGTGTGTGAGTGTGTGAGTGAGTGAGTGAGTGAGTGTGTGAGTGTGTGAGTGAGTGAGTGAGTGAGTGAGTGAGTGAGTGTGTGAGTGTGTGAGTGTGTGAGTGAGTGTGTGTGTGTGTGTGTGTGTGTGTGTGTGAGTGTGTGTGTGTGTGTGTGTGCAGGCTCTGTGTGTGGGACCATCCTACAGAAGCGATTCCTTTACAGTTACCAAGCGGTGCAGATCCTTGGACCCGCTGGTTTCTGC
>NC_083641.1:30522839-30547839 GCF_963576545.1 Limanda limanda | reverse complement strand
CCCGGCTCGGAGGATGCTGCCCCGGGGCACAGGGGCCGGTCACCGGGCTGCGGGTCCACACGAGGCCGCCGGACTGAAGCGGGCTCGGGTCCGTTGGAACGAACTCTCCGCAGCGGATGACGATGGAGCGTTAGCTTAGCTTGATGCTAACTGATGAAACCTGACACTTGTTCCTGCGGCGGGACTCCGGTTCAAACTAAGCCCCGCCCACTGCCCCCACATACCTACTAATAGGCAGCCGAGGATCCGCCCATCACCACAAAACAACCAATGGACACACTACGAAGCACAAGTCCCGCCTACTGCCTTCCAATCAGCCAATCAACATCATTATTGTGACAACCCAAACTGATGCATTATTTAGTTTATGACGTTATAAGCTTAATGTGTAAAGACACTTTCAAAATAAAAGATGTCAAAGAATATCTAAAAGCTTTTTAAAGTCATTTTTAACTATTTAAGTACTTGAGTATTTCCTACTATTTCATGTCAAATGGCTGTTAATTATTTATTATTAATTAGGGCCCGAGCACGGACATCAAAGGTCAGGTGAAAGGTCAGGTGAGGCCCTATTGAAATTGAAAGGATTATAAGGATTAATAGTAACAGCCTTTTACTTCCCTAAGCCAAAACTCTATTGATCGACTGCATAGAACACAGCTGCCAGGCTTGACAGACACATGACCACATCCCTCCTGTTCTAGCATCTTTACAATGTATGTTTTAGGATTGATATTTATTTATTATTATTTCTAAAATACTTACGAACTTTGTTATTTCCATTTTCTGCTCTTTTCTACAACTTCTCGGTTACTACTCACAGCAAAGTATAATTTTTTATGCATATTTATCTTTAATAGCTTCAGAAGATAATTTTTGAAGTTTAAGTCGTGGTTTGTGACTTAATGGATAAGATGTTTTCTGTCTTAACTGCTCACGTTTAATTTCAGTGGAAAACACTATCCAAGATTTGATCAAAATAAAAACAGAGCAGAAACACAACTGAAGGAAATTTTGTTTTATTACAAAGTTCATTCAGGAAACTGATCACTCTGTTAACTAGTAGAAAATCATTTCAAAAATCATGTAAACAACACGTAAAAGATAGTGAAGAAGAGATTTCCAACTCAGAGGATGTGACTGAACCGATTCAGATCCAAAGACAAAAAAGGACACAGTGAAGTCAATAAAAAAGTTAAATGTGTATTTAAAGGTTATAGAAACACAACAGCCCATATTTCAAAATTGACCAGTGCATCAAGAAATTGTGTTACTTTGTATCTCACGTTGATTCAGTGATCAGAACCTTGCTGTACGACTTACAGGCGGATTGACAGATGAAACATGTGATCCCACAGTGAGACGGGCTCTGAAAAACCAGCCAGCGATTCACAAACCAAAAAAAAAACCTTCACAGCAAAACTCAAAGTTAATGATCGGAAGTAAAACACTGAGAAAAAAGGGGACATCACGTCTCCACTTTATCGTTCTTCAACCCGAGCTAATTGATAAAAGCAGATTAGTGCAAAAGACACAAAGACAAAGAGCTTCACTGCCAAACTTCTGTGTTCTACTGGTAAAGATGAATAATTCCCTGTTTTTACTGACACGTGGAGTCCCTCAGGGATTCGTTCTGGACCCTCTGACTATTTGTTGAAGATGATACAGATTCAGAGGAAAAGCCCAAAGCTCTTCAGTATTATTTTCTGTAACTTAACAAAGTGCTATTAAACCCAACACAACCACATCAACGCTGAGTCACTGTCTCACAGCTTTGTTCCAGTTTGTCAGAATAAAGAAACGTCCACAGAAATCACTGTCGTATAGAAACACAACTACAGTTCGAATAATTTATTAAATCATGTGTTAAATAATCACAGATGTGACTACTTTGACTGAACATGAGTCAGTATTTAGAGGACGTGTCAAAGATTCCCAAGGTCCCTAAAACCATTATATCCCATAAAAACATATAAAAACCAGAAGGACAAGGCCTCAGTGGAACATGAGACCCCAGGCCCACGGTTTGAAGTTCATTCAGTACCACCACTGGAGACATCATTTTACATCTTAAGGCCATTTTTTCCCCAAATCTTAACAGTCTGAGCAAAGTGTGGAACTAACAGAACAGAACTTTGTTCTCATGGTCACAAGTGAAAACAGAAACAGACCGGCTGCAAAAATACAACCATAAACCTCTAACATCCGCAGACCCTCAGGGAAGCGTCATGGAGCCTCCGTTGGTTCTGTCAAATCTGATACAGATTCAGAGAAACTTGTTAATGTTAGTGAAATTGTTTTGTTTTAATGGTTTCGCAACTAAAACATTTTTTAAGTTTTCCTGTGACATCATTACCCTGCTGATATCCTGACCTGAAGGCAGCTTAATGAATGTGTTCTTTGGATTTTAATCCGCTAGTGAGATATAAAATATAACTCACTAAATTCAGATGAGGCTGAAGTGAAGGAATATCGGTGTCGGGTCTCTGGACCACGACATCACTTCCTGATTAAAACAGGAAGTAAGAGCTGTGGAATCAGTGATGTTCTCAAAGATGGCTCCAATGTGCTTTTATATCGGCTGTTTCACTTCCCCAAGTTACTTTTTACCGTGTGCATTCACCGGACACTGTAAAAATGAAAGGTTGTAATGCGAACACAGTGTGTGTGTTTGTGTGTGTTTGTGGCCTGTGTAATGCTCAGAGTCACTGTTAAGAGGGGAAAAGGTCAGATGAGGTCACTTATTGCAATCTTTATCATTTGTACACTAGAAAAATAGAGTTAGCAAAATGAAAGCACGCTGGTTATGTAGCGGTCCCTTTAAGAAGACTTGATTGTTGATCAACAACACTTGGTCCTGAGGAGATAGAAACACAGATCGCAATATTTATATATATGTACACACACACGCACACACACACGCACACACACACACATAAAAGTACCATTTAAAATCATGTATAAATAAAAGCAGGGACAGTAAAGTGAATTAATTCCTCTGTTCTTTCTATTGAATTCTATTAATATTTACAAAAGAACTTGTGTTTTGTTGATGTTGTGTTTTGTGCTGTTGTTGTGTTGTTGTGTTGCACTGACAGAGAGGCTGAAGAAGCTGTTGCTGGACTTGTAGATGAGGATGCTGAGGATGCTGTGGCACACACACAGTGTTTACCTGGTTCACGACCTGAAGACGTGGACGGCTCGGACGACATATTGGCGGCAGATCGGACACTCGCTCATCCTCTTGCCGCACTTGGTGCAGGTGATCATGTGACCACACTCCAGCAGCACGCAGTCGATGGGACAGTCCATACAGATCTTACAGAGGTTCTCCTCCGGACTTGCAGAGCCGCCGCCGGACTCTAGAGGGAGCCACAGGGACGAGTATGCAGCACTGTGAGGGACTATATCTTCATCACATGATCAGTAAAATAATTCATTAAATATAAAACAGATGTAGAAAACACAGGGAGATTCATTGATTAATCCCTGGTTTGTAAATGATCAGATAATCACATGGTGACGTTGATTAAAACTCTGGATACAATTTTGTTACAAGTTATAATTAATTTTTAAATAGAAATTTAAAGTGAACTAATGAGAAGCTCATTGTGTTGAGTGTTAACGATGACCTTGTCTGTCGGTCACACGCTTGTTTAGAGGAAACTGACCTGAGGCGCTCACTGCACTGGCGACTGAAAGACAGAAAACAAACAGTTTGTACTTTAATGTTTAATCATCAGAAAGTGTCTCAGAGTTTCCTTCATTCTGGATCTGACACAGAAAATGGGTCGAATGAAATGAATCACTGATGACTCTTTCACACCTGGTTTGGTTCAGAGCTAGAGTACTCCACAGTACTGTAGAACTGTGGAGTACTGTGGAGTACTGTAGAACTGTGGAGTACTGTGGAGTACTGTAGAACTGTGGAGTACTGTGGAGTACTGTAGAACTGTGAAGTACTGTGGAGTACTGTGGAGTACTGTAGAACTGTGGAGTACTGTAGAACTGTGAAGTACTGTAGTACTGTGGAGTACTGTAGTACTGTAGTACTGTGGAGTACTACAGTACTCCACAGTTCTACAGTTCTACAGTACTACTACAGTACTCCACAGTACTGTAGAACTGTGGAGTACTGTGGAGTACTGTAGAACTGTGTAGAACTGTGAAGTACTGTAGTACTGTGGAGTACTGTGGAGTACTGCACCTGAAGCTGGTGCTTCTAGTGATACTATCATTATGTTGCCATGGCAACCGAAAGAAGCTTCATTCATGTTCCGCATTCAAACAGAAAGACGCAAGAAAGACCTCATGCACATAAAGTGTTGATGTTCAGTGTCTGCAGCTCTGAGGGATCCAGAGAGTCCGCCTCACCGAGGTTCTGCTGGTCCTGGTACAGGCGACGCACTCGCTCCATCAGCTCCCATTTCTCACAGCAGCCTTTGTAGTCCACAAAGTTCCTGGCGAGAATTTCTTTCAGCTGCCGCACGCTGAGAACCTCAATGTCGTCCTCGCAGCTCAGGTCGGACAGAGAAGCCCTGCGGCCTGAGACTGAAGGTTCCTCAGGTTCCCCGGTCTGCACCGGACAAGAAGACAGAGTCACCATCCAGACACAAAGATTCACTCCTGTCCTGGTTCTACCTGGCTCTGGGTCTACCTGGCTCTGGGTCTACCTGGATCTGGGTCTACCTGGATCTGGGTCTACCTGGCTCTGGTTCTACCTGGCTGTGGCTCTGGTTCTACCTGGCTCTGGGTCTACCTAGATCTGGGTCTACCTGGCTCTGGTTCTACCTGGCTGTGGCTCTACCTGGCTCTGGGTCTACCTGGATCTGGGTCTACCTGGATCTGGGTCTACCTTGCTCTGGTTCTACCTGGCTCTGGGTCTACCTAGATCTGGGTCTACCTGGCTCTGGTTCTACCTGGCTGTGGCTCTGGTTCTACCTGGCTCTGGGTCTACCTGGATCTGGGTCTACCTAGATCTGGGTCTACCTGGCTCTGGTTCTACCTGGCTGTGGCTCTGGTTCTACCTGGCTCTGGGTCTACCTGGATCTGGTTCTACCTGGCTCTGGGTCTACCTAGATCTGGGTCTACCTGGCTCTGGTTCTACCTGGCTGAGGCTCTGGTTCTACCTGGCTCTGGGTCTACCTGGATCTGGGTCTACCTGGATCTGGGTCTACCTCGATCTGGGTCTACCTTGCTCTGGTTCTACCTGGCTCTGGTCTTGATCTACCTCGCTCTGGCTCTGGTTCTACCTGACTCTGGTTCTACCTGGCTCTGGGTCTACCTGGATCTGGCTCTGGTTCTACCTGGATCTGGCTCTGGTTCTACCTGACTCTGGCTCTGGCTCTGGTTCTACCTGGCTCTGGTTCTGGTTCTACCTGGCTCTGGTTGTACCTGACTCTGGCTCTGGTTCTACCTGGCTCTGGTTGTACCTGGATCTGGCTCTACCTTGCTCAGGCTCTGGTTCTACCTGACTCTGGCTCTGGTTCTACTCTGGCTCTGGTTCTACCTGGCTCTGGTTCTGGTTCTACCTGACTCTGGTTCTACCTGGCTCTGGGTCTGGTTCTACCTGGCTCTGGTTCTACCTGGCTCTGGCTCTGGTTCTACCTGGCTCTGGTTGTACCTGGATCTGGCTCTACCTTGCTCAGGCTCTGGTTCTACCTGACTCTGGCTCTGGTTCTACCTGGCTCTGGTTCTACCTGGCTCTGGTTCTACCTGGCTCTGGTTCTACCTGGATCTGGGTCTACCTCGATCTGGGTCTACCTTGCTCTGGTTCTACCTGGCTCTGGTCTTGATCTACCTCGCTCTGGCTCTGGTTCTACCTGACTCTGGTTCTACCTGGCTCTGGGTCTACCTGGATCTGGCTCTGGTTCTACCTGGATCTGGCTCTGGTTCTACCTGACTCTGGCTCTGGTTCTGGTTCTACCTGGCTCTGGTTGTACCTGACTCTGGCTCTGGTTCTACCTGGCTCTGGTTGTACCTGGATCTGGCTCTACCTTGCTCAGGCTCTGGTTCTACCTGACTCTGGCTCTGGTTCTACTCTGGCTCTGGTTCTACCTGGCTCTGGTTCTGGTTCTACCTGACTCTGGTTCTACCTGGCTCTGGGTCTGGTTCTACCTGGCTCTGGTTCTACCTGGCTCTGGCTCTGGTTCTACCTGGCTCTGGTTGTACCTGGATCTGGCTCTACCTTGCTCAGGCTCTGGTTCTACCTGACTCTGGCTCTGGTTCTACCTGGCTCTGGTTCTACCTGGCTCTGGTTCTACCTTACTCTGGTTCTACCTGGCTCTGGGTCTGGTTCTACCTGGCTCTGGTTCTACCTGGCTCTGGTTCTACCTTACTCTGGTTCTACCTGGCTCTGGTTCTACCTGACTCTGGCTCTGGTTCTACCTGGATCTGGCTCTGGTTCTACCTGGCTCTGGTTCTACCTGGCTCTGGTTCTACCTGGCTCTGGCTCTGGTTCTACCTGGCTCTGGTCTTACCTGGCCTTCTTCCTGAATGTCCGGCTCAGAGGCAGTGGTCTCTGTGGGCGGGGCCGGGGATTCAGGCCGTGGAGGATCAGAGGTGGGGTGGGGGGGCGGTACAGGTGCAGGTGGGTCGGGCGTCACAGGGGGGGGGGCCGGGGTCAGGGTCTCGGGGGCCTGTTCGCTGGAAGGTGATGAATGCTGACTCAGGACCAGTTCCACCAGCTCCTCCTGCCGGACAGGAAACAGGTGTGACTGTGTGTGTATGTGTGTGTGTGTGTGTGTGTGTGTGACTGTGTGTGTGTGTCTGTATGTGTGAGTGTGTCTGTATGTGTGAGTGTGTCTGTATGTGTGTCTGTGTGTGTCTGTGTGTGTGTGTGTCTGTATGTGTGAGTGTGTCTGTATGTGTGACTGTGTGTGTCTGTGTGTGTGTGTGTCTGTGTGTGTGTGTGTCTTTATGTGTGAGTGTGTCTGTATGTGTGTCTGTGTGTGTGTGTGTGTGTGTGAGTGTGTGCGAGTGACTGTATGTGTGTACATGTCTGTGTGTGTGTGACTGTGTGTGTGTGTCTGTATGTGTCTGTGTGTGTGTGTGTGTGAGTGTGTGAGTGACTGTGTGTGTGTGTCTGTATGTGTGTACATGTCTGTGTGTGTGTGTCCTCACCTTCTCTCTGCACAGGTGTGTTGACACCTCATGCAGGTGCAGATAGTCTCTGAGCTCCTTCACCTTGAGCTTCATAAGCTCCGCCCGCTCCAACAGGTTGCCATAGAAACGCTGACAGGTGAGACAGAGGCGGGGCCGGGGCTCAAGGTGGGCGGAGCAACGGCTGCAGAAGTTCTTCTTACAGTCCACACACACATGCTGAGAGAGAGAGAGAGAGAGAGAGACAGAGAGAGACAGAGACAGAGAGAAACAGAAAGAGACAGAGAGAGAGAGAAAAACAGAAAGAGAGAGAGAGACAGAAAGAGAGACAGAGAGAGAGAGAGAGAAACAGAAAGAGAGAGAGAGGGAGAGAGAGAAACAGAAAGAGAGACAGAGAGAGAGAGAGAGACAGAGAGAGAGAGACAGAGAAACAGAAAGAGAGACAGAGAGAGAGAGAGAGAGAGAGAAACAGAAAGAGAGACAGAGAGAGAGAGAGAAACAGAAAGAGAGACAGAGAGAGAGAGAGAGACAGAAAGAGAGAGGTGAAATGAGGCTTTGTGCTGTTTGTCTGTCCTGGTGGTCACTCTCAGTACTGCAGTTATCTTTCAGATCCCTGGCACCTCGCAAACAGTCTGCACGCTGACCCCTGACCCCCAGCACATGTGTCCCGATGGAGATCAGGTGGGCGGAGTTACCTTTTTGGTAGCTGTGTCAAAGGCCCCCCCGCAGGCCTTACAGATGTGTTCGGGTGGGGGGGGGGACGGCTGAGAGGTGAAGGCCGAGTTGGTGTAGGAGCGATGACGACGTTCTTCTTCACCCGACTGTTCTACATCAGCTGAGTCCATACACAGCCAATTACAGCACGACGCCCACATACCTGACCAATCACAGACAGACGCACGTGAGGAGCAGCCAACACACGCTCACTAACAATCATGTGTTCTCTGTTCTTCTGAACACACACAACTGAACCACACCAGGAAATCTGTAATCTTCTTTTCTATAATCACACTTTAACAGGAAACTGACATCAGACATAACCAGGTGTAAAGTGAGGTCATGGATTTAAACTACGTCAGATGACACGCCAGCGCCTCCTGCTGGATTCAGGTTTCAATCTGATTTATATATAAATATATATGTTTAATATTATTAAATCAGACAAAACGTTTTATAGTTTTCTCAAATTCATAAAATTTACTTGTATATGACATTATTGTGGTAATAAAACTTTGTATTATGTTTTAATACACATTTTTCATTAAAGCTGTATAATGTTAAGTACAGGATCAAATATACTTTTATATTATCTGTGGCTGAACACATTTAGTTTTTAGGTTTGAATAAGGTTGAATTTCAAACGTTCATTAGAATAACGATTAACTGATTAGATGTCAGAGGTCAAAGGTCCCAGTGAGATGACTGTGGCTGCTGAGTGGAGGAGAACCCACAGGCCGGGGGGTGCAGTTAGATGTTTCCTCTCTCACCGGATCTGAACTCAAACCACAGATCCGGCTTCACTCTGGTTTCTGTCACTTGGTTCCTTCAGGTTTCAGGAACATTCAAACAGTTTGAAGTCAGTTTGATGTTGGATGTTTCACTCAGGATCTCATTGGTTTAATTCAGGATCTGTCAATCACTACCTGTCAATCACTCCCTGTCAGTAACAGAGGACACGCCCACAGCGGGTCACATGACATTCATACAGCTGTTTTTATTCAAACAGGAAGTGTTTTTGATGGCCCCTAAATAAACATCCAACACGAAACTAACTTCACTGTGGCCCCAACTCAACTCCTAACTTTTACTAAGTTTACATGAGATTGAAACCGGTTCGGTTGTGAATCCGCTTCCGGCCGAACGGCTCCACTGCCCGGTAGGTGGCGTGAACCAGCAGGCGGGTGGTTCCCGGTGGAGTGTCGGTTCCCCTGCGGGCTGCGACGCCTCCAGTCCGGCGACATGTTGACGGAGTCCGGTAGCACTGCGATGCTAGCAGGCTACATGCTAACAGGAAGCTACTTACAGAAGTTTCACTAAACTCACAAACACAAACCCACAGAGGAAACCCCCGCAGTGACAGTCACAGCGGGTTAAACTAACTCAGTTACCGAGTCAACTAACCCGCACCGAGCCGGGTCTCACCTCCTCCTGCAGCTAGCAGCTAGCAGCTAGCTCCTGCAGCTAGCAGCTAGCAGCCGGCTAGCTCCGCTCCGAGCCGGGGAACTCACTACCAGCAGCTACACGTCCAGTGGGGGGGTCAACGGCATCATGGGTCCGGTTGATCCGAGAGAAGCCACAGACTCACAACAGACTCACAACGGACACACAACAGACTCACAACGGACAAACTACAGACTCACAACAGCGGTGAACCAGGAAGAGTCCCACTACACGCACACACATTCTTGTCTCACTGTGCTGGTTGGGGACCACTCCTGACGTCATCCATCTCACCTGAACCAGTGACGTCACAACACATTTTATTGAAATTCAGTTTCCTGACTGAACTTGACCCCAGGAGCGAGTCAGGGTTACACAGATTCCATGTTTAGTCTCCAGATCCAATCAAAAGTTATTTATCAACTTATTCATGACTCATCATTTAATGTCAAGTTCCTGGTCTGAGCAGATCAAAGCTGAACCGAGGACAAACATCATACTTTGCTCGTATACTGGGATAGAAATGACAAGATTGACTTGAAGTAATTCAGGAAACACTATTAACACATTTTAAGGTTATTGGATGTTTAATTTCTACTGTTCATTGGTAAAGTGTCGGCCTACCTGCAGTACGACACAGCTGTAAATCAGATTAAAGTCCTTTTAGAGGTTATCCTGTGACGTGAAGACTGAGGGAAGCGTAAATAAATAATCTAGCTCCTCCACACAGAGACAAACAGGAGGCAGAACAGAAAGAGCTGTATTCTTTATTCTTCTTGAATTTGGAAGAAAAGATAAAAACCGAGGATTTGGCCCCTCCCCACCCTGAAATTAAACACATTCTAGTGGATGTACGATGATGATACAGTTTTATTGCCATAAACATTGTTTGGAAAGAAAAAGTTAAAACAGCTGTTACTTTTTGTTTTTTTTCTTTGTGTGTTTTCTATGGTACAATAAGAAAAAGTTCTTCCATTTAATGTCCTGGGAAACAAAGCAAAAGCAAAGTTTATCAGCGACTAAAATGTTCTCAAAGCGACGCAGACTGAAAATACTGAGGATTTAAATCCTGTTCATGTGATCCACTACAGACCCAGACCTGATCCTGGTCCACACTGAGACAATAGACCTGGACCAGGTTAAGGACCAGTGAGTTCAGATCGGCCAACAGGTTAAAGATGGAACTACAGGTGACCACAAACCAAAACTACAACTTTATACGATAATTATTCACTTTGACTTTGTAGCTGATTCAAAACTTTTCACCAGTTTTGTAAAATTTTCTCAATGGGGGTTGAATTCCACAGATCCACACTGAAGTAACGAGAGAGGGCCCAGAAAAAAAAAAGTGGACATTTCTTCTTTTCTGTTGAAACACGTCACGTGAGCACCACCGTCCGGCCAGGAGAATGTCAGGAGGTGGTTTAAATGACTCATTGCTGTAAACAAAGACAGATGAAGGACAGTGGAGCGATTGGAAACAGAAAGAGGTGAAGAGATGGGGAGCAAAAAGCAAAGGGAAAAAATAAAATTAGGGAAGAAAACATTTTTTCATACCATCTCTTTTCTAGTAGTTCCCCCTTTTCTGTTCATTCATTCTTCCCTTCTGCAAATACATTTCTATGAAATTTTTGGTCAATCACAAATTGAGAACAGACATTTACACTCCCATTCAATAACGTAGTCCATTTAGAGTCTCCAATTAAACTAACACAAATCTGTTGGTTCGGACTGTGGGAGGAAGCTGGAGAAAACGCACACAACGGGAGAACATTCGGACTCCACAGACAGACCGACCGGGTGGCGCCCTGTGAGAGGCGGAGCCAGACGGGAACCAAGGAGACAATTAACATGACATCAAACAATGAGAAGAAAAAACAATGAGGGATAAAAGAACAGAAGAATGAAAAGAGCCTAAATCTTTTAAAAAGATATTTTCTTTTGAAATATGTACATCCTCTCTTTATCTCAATTTCTCTATCAAATAATATTTCAGTTTTTGAACAGTGGAAAAACGTGCTTTGGCATCATTTGAGAAGATGGTGGCGACAAACCAGCTTTTGGCGGTAACGCACCTTGTGGTTGGTGGCCACTCGCCCATCAACAGGACAAGGCGGAGATGAGAGAACAAAGAGTCTCGTCTTCTGATTGTTCACTTCTTCTTCAAGTGAAGTTTTCAATGTGGATCAATGGAAACTCATCCATCAAAAATGGTCTTGGACAACCAATCAGAGAAGCCATGACTGAAGGCTACACCTTCACTGTAAGAAGCGTGCTGCCTTCAGGGTGTGTGGGACAATACACCGTGTCAGACTCCACAATTTGAACAGACTTTGGTTTCCAGTCAAACTTGGTGGTCACTGGTTTTGAAATTTTGGTGAATAAACTGGTTTTCCCTTTTTTCCTCAGCAACTGAATGCAGTGGCACAGCAACAGTTAATAGGTTTCCTGATGGAAGGAAATCCCACAGACACTAAATGCAGCACTAGGTCTCATGCTGGACTGATCAACAACAAAGGCGTCACCTACCAGCAGTGCATCATGGGAACAGAACAGATCACGCTGAAGCATCAGGTGTCCGTTTTAAAGAAGACAAGCTGATACCAGTGGGGGCGGGGCTGAGACACGGGGGAAACCCCGCCCACCCAGGGACCACAGGCGATGACACGACAGAGAAAAGTATGAAGACCGTTTGGATCAAAGCTGGAACACCTGACTGATGTGTCACCACGGCAACAAGCAACAGTGGAGAAGAGAGAATGACTGCCAACAGGGGGGGCGGGGCTACTACATAACGCTTCAAACTTGACCTCTGGGTTTCGTTCTGTGGGAGAGAAAAATGTGACGAGTTTTGAGGAAGGGGGATGGGAGGGGCTACTGGATGAAGCAGGTATGACATCACAAAAAGCGGTGATGAGGGGGGCGTTGCAGAGAAACCCAAAGATGAGACATGCATTCACAAGCTGCTTGTTGTGTGTTTACAGGTTTATTACTCAGCAGTGATTCGTCTTTATTCTGACTTAGAATAAATAAACTAAACTCAAACAGGAAGAAGAAGAAGAAGAAGAAGGAGGAGGGAGGACGGCGTCCGATCGCTCACTGTGCGTCTGTGAGGGAGGAATGCTAACTGTGGCGTTTAATCTCATCCCGTTCATTCATCCTCTCTCTCTCTCTCTCTCTCTTCACTCACTCTAAACCCCCTCCTCTCGTGGCTTGGCTCCACCGAAGATGGCCGAGTTGGGGTTGGCGACCTGGTTGAGTGGCGCGCCGACAGTCCGCGGCTTCAGCTGCAGCCGAGGCCGCGCTGCACGCTCCTCTGTGCAGACGACAACAAACACCACCAGTCAGTTACACTCATTTCAATGAAGCTCGACCAAACGACTGAATGAACGTTGAGGCGAACCTTCAGACGGTTCTCTGAAGTCTGGCATCTCTCCACGAGGAGGAGGGTCTCTGAAGCGACCTCCGGCTCCTCCCGCTCCTGCTGCTCCCGGTCCCGCCCCGGCTCCTGGTCCTCCACCACCTCCCCTTCTCTCACCGGGGCGACCGCTGCCCCCTCCTCCCCGGCCCCCGAAGGAATCATCACCTCTAAAACCTGTGGAGACAGACGGGTGTGCAGACAGACGGGTGAGTCAGGTGACCTGCAGCCTCTGGGTCCTGTGGCGTGACACATGAGCATGAGATGGCTGAGGTGAAAGGAATAGGGGGGGGGGCAGTGCATTAGAATATCAGGTGTTTGAGGTTCAGTTGATTCTACTTTCATTTATTAACATTTTTCTTCCGAGACATTATCCTGCCATTTCATTGGCTACAGCCCAGCAGTGTTCTGATTGGCCGGCTGTTGTCCAACCTGAATCTCTGCCTGCTCGTCCTCCTGATTGGTCACTGAAATCCTCTCGAGAGTCCTGTCCTCCTCCCTCACCTCCTCTGGGACCAGATCGAAAACCTCGATCTGCAGAGGAGAGGGGGAGTTTAACATCGAGAGGAGAGGAGGAGAGAGGGGGAAGAAGAGGAGGAGACGAGAGAGGAGGAGAGGAGGAGAGGAGAGAGGGGGAGTTTAACATCGAGAGGAGAGGAGGAGAGGAGAGGAGAGAGGGGGAGTTTAACATCGAGAGGAGAGGAGGAGAGGAGGAGAGAGGGGGAAGAAGAGGAGGAGACGAGAGAGGAGAGGAGAGAGGAGGAGAGGAGAGAGGGGGAGTTTAACATCGAGAGGAGAGGAGGAGAGGAGAGGAGGAGAGGAGAGAGGAGGAGAGGAGGAGAGGAGAGAGGAGGAGTTTAACATCGAGAGGAGAGGAGGAGAGGAGGAGAGAGGGGGAAGAAGAGGAGGAGACGAGAGAGGAGAGGAGAGAGGAGGAGAGGAGAGAGGGGGAGTTTAACATCGAGAGGAGAGGAGGAGAGGAGAGGAGGAGAGGAGGAGAGGAGAGAGGAGGAGAGGAGGAGAGGAGAGAGGAGGAGTTTAACATCGAGAGGAGAGGAGGAGAGGAGGAGAGAGGGGGAAGAAGAGGAGGAGACGAGAGAGGAGAGGAGAGAGGAGGAGAGGAGAGAGGGGGAGTTTAACATCGAGAGGAGAGGAGGAGAGGAGGAGAGAGGGGGAAGAAGAGGAGAGGAGAGAGGAGGAGAGGAGGACGGAGAGAGGGGGAGTTTAACATCGAGAGGAGAGGAGGAGAGAGGAGAGAGGGGGAGAGAAGAGGAGGAGAGGAGAGAGGAGGAGAGGAGAGAGGGGGAGTTTAACATCGAGAGGAGAGGAGGAGAGGAGGAGAGAGGGGGAAGAAGAGGAGGAGAGGAGAGAGGAGGAGAGGAGGAGAGGAGAGAGGAGGAGTTTAACATCGAGAGGAGAGGAGGAGAGGAGGAGAGAGGGGGAAGAAGAGGAGGAGACGAGAGAGGAGAGGAGAGAGGAGGAGAGGAGAGAGGGGGAGTTTAACATCGAGAGGAGAGGAGGAGAGGAGGAGAGAGGGGGAAGAAGAGGAGAGGAGAGAGGAGGAGAGGAGGACGGAGAGAGGGGGAGTTTAACATCGAGAGGAGAGGAGGAGAGAGGAGAGAGGGGGAGAGAAGAGGAGGAGAGGAGAGAGGAGGAGAGGAGAGAGGGGGAGTTTAACATCGAGAGGAGAGGAGGAGAGGAGGAGAGAGGGGGAAGAAGAGGAGGAGAGGAGAGAGGAGGAGAGGAGAGAGGGGGAGTTTAACATCGAGAGGAGGAGATGAGAGGAGGAGAGGAGAGAGGAGAGAGCGGGAGTTTAACATCGAGAGGAGAGAGGGGGAGTTTAACATCGAGAGGAGAGGAGAGAGGAGAGAGGGGGAGTTTAACACCGAGAGGAGGAAAGGATAGAGGGGGAGTTTAACATCGAGAGGAGGAGAGGAGAGAGGAGGAGTTTAACATCGAGAGGAGGAAGGATAGAGGGGGAGTTTAACATCGAGAGGAGAGAGGAGAGGAGAGAGGGGGAGTTTAACACCGAGAGGAGGAAAGGATAGAGGGGGAGTTTAACATCGAGAGGAGAGGAAGAGAGGAGGAGAGGAGGAGAGAGGGGGAAGAAGAGGAGGAGAGGAGGAGAGGAGAGAGGGGGAGTTTAACATCGAGAGGAGAGAGGAGAGGAGAGAGGGGGAGTTTAACACCGAGAGGAGGAAAGGATAGAGGGGGAGTTTAACATCGAGAGGAGAGGAGGAGAGAGGGGGAAGAAGAGGAGGAGAGGAGAGAGGGGGAGTTTAACATCGAGAGGAGGAGATGAGAGGAGGAGAGAGGGGGAAGAAGAGGAGGAGAGGAGAGGAGGAGAGAGGGGGAAGAAGAGGAGGAGAGGAGAGAGTGGGAGTTTAACACCGAGAGGAGAGGAGAGGAGGAGAGAGGGGGAAGAAGAGGAGGAAAGGAGGGAGGTTGAAACAAGAGGGGAGAGGAAGCCGGAAAGGAGGAGGTAAATAAAGAGAGGACGCCTCCTTCTGGAAGGCACTGAGGAGGCGGAGCTTGTTAGTTATTCATCAACCAATCAGAGAGGAGGATGTTAACGAAGACAAAGCAACTTGATCTTTTTATTTCTGCTTCATGATAACTCGTCATACCCGGGTGTGTGTGTGTGTCTGTGTGTGTCTGTTTGTGTGTGTGTGTGTCTGTTTGTGTGTGTGTGTGTGTGTGTGTCTGTTTGTGTGTGTGTGTGTGTGTGTGTGATGGTGTGTGTGTGGAAAAGGAGGGGGTTGAAATGATGGATGGATGAAGAATGAAGCAGAGGACGAATCAAACACCAGACCAACTTGCTCTTTGACCTACTTCCTGGTGGGGATTGGTTGCCCGTACCTCTGCCTTCGTCTTTCCTGAAGCCGAAGCCGGAGCCGCCTCCTCCTCCTCCTCCTCCTCCTCCTCGGCCCTCTTGCCTTCGTCCCTCTGCGATGTCGACCCTCAGTGACCTCTCACCCAGTTGCTGCAGGGGTCAGAGGTCATGTCAGACTGAAGGCCGAGCTCAATCCAAATCTTCAAATCATCTCCCCAATATTTCATGTTCATTTATTGAAAGTTTTTTCCATAATACTATTCAAATATTTATGAATTAGTGTGACTCAGAGTCCGGCTCCATGTGTCGATCAGTAATCTGAGGAGCTCTTGTCACAATGGAGAAATCAAAGCGTGGCGTTCAGGTACTCACAGCGCCGTCGTACGTCAGAGCTTCTTTTAGAGATTCCAGGTCTTCAAACTCCACATAACAAAAACCTGAAGGGACATGAAACAGAATTCACCGATCTGAGCTTTATAACATCTTCTGTTTCAAACATCAGAAGCTTCACGTTCAAACACAAACACAACGTGCAGCGGAACAGAGAGAAACTGAAAAACGTGAAGTTCTCCTTCCTGTAAATGAATAAAAAAAACTCCAATTGACTTTAATTGTATTGGATTCTGCTCTGACACCGTTTACCCTTTAGACTCCAGAAGTGGTTTCGTTGAACGATCCCTTTAACTATTACCTGACAAGATAAAATGTTGTTCAGAACAAACTAGCATCTCATATCAAACACAACCCTCTGACCTTTGAACTTGTCTGTCTCTTTGTCTCGGACCAATCGGACGCTGCGAAGCTTGAGCTCTTTGAAGATTATGTCGATGTCTCCTTGAACGGCGTAGAACGGCAGGTTCCCCACGAACGCTGTGAACGGAGGCTCTGATGGCAGCTCCTTCTGCTTCTTGGGACCCCCGGGGCCTCCAGGGCCGGAGCCGCCACGGGGCCTGGGGGGGGGGGGGGGGGGGGGGGGACAGAAACACAGGGCCAGTGAGATGTGGAGTACAACCAGAATCTGAAACAGTCAGATCGCTGATCACAAAAATCAACAGCATCAACTAAAGAATCGATTATACACGTCTATGTTCTTTGTGTTGTTCATATCATTTTCAATTACTGCTGTGATTATTGTTGTTGTTGTTACTATTATTAGTGTTGGTGAAGTATTAGTGGTTTGTTATGTCTGCCAGTCGAGCTTCATTGACTCGAACATAAATCTAGTTTCCGATCACGACTATTGTGTCGCGCTCACTTTTCCGTCACATTCACCTCACGACCACACAACCCAGTCCTGACTCACACAGAGGGAGGGGTGAACACAGGCCAGCTCCCAGAAGAGCCACGGGAACAGCAGCGTCCATAAGAGCTAACCTCAGCTTCTGTGATGCTGAACACACACATCTGTTTCTCTCCTGTGGTGTTTTCTCTAAAACTACAGTGTAAACAAATCTAAATGAATCGTCACAGAGTCTGACTCAGCGGGTTTGAGACTAAAGTCTAACATCCATGTCTTCTATGAAAGAATGTGGTCTTTCAGGTTTTAATCATTTCCCGTCAGTCCCTCTGCTGCTCTCACTCTAAACCCGGCGCTTGCACTCGGATGTTCTGCTGTTGTTCGGATTCGCTTCAGCTCTCCTGAAGCTTCACAGCCGTGAAACGTTGGCACTCAGGTCAAAATCCTCCAACCTATAGAAATACCGGATGTAGTGTTAATGAATGAAGTAGCCCCGCCCTCGTCCTGGCCACGCTCTCCAGTAAAGATTGTTACCATTAAAAGCTAAAATCTGAACCCAGAGATTCAGGTGAACACGTCTGTGCTTTACAGTGATAACAAGAAGTCAAAGACCTGTATCACAGAAACCAGAGAGGTGGATCTGGATCGGTCCGATCCGGGTTCTGTCTGAGGGAAGAGAATCCACATGCTCCGTTAAACACTGAGGAGAACGTGTGAGAGCGGTTTCTACAGAAAACACGAACCAACAGAACCCTCAGGAACCGGGTCTGTGGAGTTCTGACTGCTCAGCGGGTCCCGGGTCTGGATGAACCAGGATCCGGGGAAGAACCCGGAGGTCCTGTAGGAGCAGATCCGAACAACGTGAAGTTCGTGCTGCAGCAGATTCACCAACAACACACATGCGGTCCCCCCCCCCCAGCTCCATTCATCACCATGAGGAGCACAACACAACCAGCGGCTTCACACACAACCACACACCGACCGAGGTGTGTGTTCCCCCCGCGGATCAGCGTGCAGCGGCGGACTCATGATGGAGCCATGCGGGCCAGCAGCTCCACACACCGCGGCCTCCTGGGCTGCTGCAGCCCGCCAGCAGCTCCCACTCCGCGGCCTCCTGTGCGGCTCCGTGCCGCCTCTCCCGGGCCCGCTCCACCCATCCCCACACCGAACACACTCCCGGGTTCTACCGCCGGGCACCGGGGCGATCCCCCGCGGAACAGCCCGCCAGGCTCCCTGCCTGTGCGCAGCTAGCCCCATGCTAGCAGTTAGCATGGGGCTAGCATGGGACCACGGTGTTTCCCAGCCGCTGCCCGCCGCCCTCCGTCAGCAGGCGTCGGGCGGGACGAGCTCCGCGGCCCGGCGCGCTGCTCCGGGGCCCGGGGCGGACAGCCGAGGGAAACACGGTCCCGCCGGGGTTAGGGTTCGAGTCCCACGGCGCAGCTGCCGAGCGGAGCGGACACTCACCCTCTGCCGCCGCCGAAGCTGCCGTAGGCCCGGTCCCGGTCATCGTAGCTGTCGAAGTCCGCCATTACTGCTGCTGTGTGTCGGAGGAGGAGGTCCTACACGTCACACACCGAGCGGGCTTAGGTGTCCTCGGGCCGCCTGACCGGGAAGCCCACACCCACACGTTTCTAATGGTCCCCTCTTTGGACAGGTTTCATTCATGAGTGATTATGAGATTAAACCAAAGTGAATGTTATTTAATCACACACATTTGAATACAAAGCATTTAGTAGAATTGAATCCATTGGTTCATTATCTCCAGCTGCTCTGACTCAAGTTGCACCTTCATGGATGTTTGCAGTCAAATATTAAGCATACATCATCTAAAAGCCCCCAAATTAATTTTCTAAAGTTTAGTCTAAGTTGTTTTATAAAAGTGATTCAGATTATAAATTATGGACAATGTGACACTTTTTATTCAGTACTTGCTGAGAAAAGACCACACAGGCATTTCAAACAGAAAGAAAACACTTCACAAAGAATACTATTGAATACAAAATTTATAGTAAAACAGCATTGAAACTATACATTAAAAACAGTAGGAGGAGATAGAAGGTAAGATGGTGAAGGTGAAACATACAAAGGTTATGTGCATACACTGACTTGATCATAACTTTCATGTAAGAGACTTTTAATGGACAAGTTATAGCCAGACTGTGGTTTGGTTATATCTTCCACGGAGAGGAACGTAGTGTACGATGTGATCCAAGTCTGACATATCAGCAGGATCATCAAGTGGAGATAATAAAAATTATATATTTAAAAAACAAAGAAGTGATTCTTCTGACAAATTTACATTAATTTCTGCAAAGATGCATGTACAAATAAATTCTTATTTGACTAAGAAAACCAATAAAACAATTGGAAAATTGACCATAGACAATATTATTCACGAATGCATCACACACTTATGTCAACATCCCAAACTATCACATTCTCTAAACATTAATTTTCTTGCATATGCAGTTGACTGAGCTTTGCTACACCCTCATTTAATCTTTCTTTGATTGTCTTTTATTTTTTTTAATTTATAGGGCTGCAAAGCAGCACTGGGGCCCGAGCACATGCATTTTGAAGCTGCATGCGTTTTGCCTGAAAAAAATAAATAATGACTGAGGAGATAGTGACACATAGAGCTGTTCAGGCTTGGACTCTGATCATGAGACAGATGTTTGGTGGTGATAGGACAACGCGCAGTGGAGTTATGACAACATCGTCTCCTTTGTCGAAGGATGAACCTTCGCCGTTCCTCAATGTTAACACGGTTTGAGGAAATGTCACAATTGTGTGAGAGAGAAAGAGCGAGAGAGAGAGAGAGAGAGACGTCACCTTTGCAAGACATTAAGATTCCTTTGATCTATGACCACTGACACTGTCACTACAGGAGTGGAGTTGTTTGTTGACGGCTCAGCATCAAAGGATTCATGGTCCTTGTATGTCTGTGTTACAGAACATCGTGTTTTGATGGCGTGGAAACAAACTTTGACGCCACGCCACGGTCACACCGTGTGACGAAAAATCTATCCCTCAGTCAGTGTTTATCTCCATCTTGTTGTGATGACACTCATCTCAATTTGAAGTTGATCCAATGAAAGCCCTGGTACAAGTACATCAAAGTAAAAATGTGGAATATGGCCAAAAGGGCCACTAAATGCAAGATAGCAGGCTTCCTGTTGTGTTTTTCCCTAAAGACTTTTTTGTTTGTCTGGTCATGATACACGTGTGTATCGATTTTTGTGAAGATCGGTCAATGTGAACACGTTCCAGGGGTCTCGGGGGGCATCGTTGAGCCATTTTGCCACGCCCATTGAAAATTCCTCCAGAATACGTCAATTTTCACCACTTTCTAATTTTCTGCAAATGTTGGTAAGAATTTGAGCATGGTAAAGCCTCAAAAAGCTTAAAATTTCAATAGGGCCTTACTGTGTGTCAGTGCCTGTCAGTGATCTGGCCCTAATAAGTCGCTAAAAATATCATTAATAACTACTTCATACACTAGGGTTAGTGTTCTCAAACAACATGTTCTGGGTAAAAAGAAGAGCAAAATAATGCTTTATTGAAAAGAAGATTTGCTTTTGTAGCCAAGACACAGAATCCCTCTCTGACACAACAAAGAAGTGAGATCTGGACAGTAAAATGAGAAAGAGAAACATTTTCAAATTGGAAGGGAAGTTTTTAAATGCACTTGTGAAAATTATAACAGGGAGGTTCTCTCTGAAAGGACCGAGGTTTTGCTGCTGCAGAGTAGTTCTTGTAGTAATCTCTCAGAGATCCTGTAGAATATGTTCAGATGTGACAGAGGACACTTAGATTGTGTGATGCTCTGACAAATGTGTTGAAGGTCTGCAGAGAACTTGGAACCTCTTGTGTGAGCCTGTTATGGAGTTCTTAAAGGACCAGGACTGATCCTCTTGTAGTTCTTGTAGGTGTCGAGCAGAGGTCTTGCAGATGAGATATGGAGATCTCCTTCAAGTCAACTGACATCATGCAGCTCTAGTGCAGCTGTCACATACATTTAGGTCCTATTTGCCCTTTGTCTCGTAGGATGTGTAGAGGTTCTTTATAACACATGTAGATCTAGTAGACAAATAGGAGTCTTGCAGGTCTTGTTATAGTCGAGCCGAGGTCCAATAGGTGGTTTTGTTGTTGTACATCCAATACTGGTCTTGTAGCTCTACATCTTCTCTATCTTCTAGGTCCTGCAAAGTTCTTGAAGGACCTTTGAGGATTTAACACGGTTCACGGTTGAACTTGTGGAAGTCGCACAGAGGTTTTGTCAGGAAGGTCAATCAGAAGGAGAAGCTCAGTCATTTCAAAGTGGATGGTGAGATAGTAGGAAGACATCCAGGACTGAGTCCACTGCTTCATCTTAGCAGCTGCCTCGTGAGTCCGTTTCCTCTGGGATCTTCTTCAAGTTCGGTGGTGGGAACTCATTCTGTGTTGGTTGCGAGGGTCTAGCTCCACGCTGTCTCAGACTGCGGGACAGAGGGTCTTGTTCACCAGGAAACATGGTGTCCGTCACAGTCTGGAAGCACAGAGTTAAATAAACTTCAACAGAGATTGTGTGTACTAAAATACGTTGTGATAACTAGATCTGTGCCAAAGCAAAAACAACTCCAACTCAGGTGATACCAAACTAGACAAACATAAAACAAATTCACTGTACCCGGTTCTCAGCAAGTGCCCTTTTAGCCATGTAGTGCTCCCTCTTAATCTTCATCTCCACCTCCTCAGGGACGTCAGGGACCATCATGTCGATCAGACGACCAATGAAGAAGACCACATGCTGAGGAACAGGGAGGAGCAGTCAGGATCCATTCACTCACCAGGAGCCACACCTAGAGCTTTCTTCACTTGTTGACTACTCCGCTCCAGCCCAGCTGAAGCCGGTGAACCAGAGGGTTGAACCAGATCAAGTCTGGATGTGAAGAATGATTGTGTCTCAGTGGCAGAACTAAGCTGCACCATTTCAAGGGTATCTCTAAAAGCATCCAATAAATGCATCCTTCTATCGCCAAGCAACAAAGGCTCAGACGAGTGGATCCTTCTCAGTATTTGAATGAGATAATGGTGGCAAACACTGAGACCTAAACATCAGCAGAGTAGACTTAAAGTGTCTGGCTTTAGTTTGTTTATCTAAACCTTACACACTCTTTAAATGAACCTGATGTGTGACACTGACCTCAAAGATGATAACGAAAGCCAGTTGTATGGCGAGGAGGTGAAAGAAATGTGGCAGGTATTGACCATTTTCATCCCTGAAGCCATGATACCTGCAGAGAAAAAAGAACTTCACATCATTATTGTCTTATGATGATAAAAAACTCATAGTTCACGTCCTCTGCTCTATTACAACCGGGCCACACTGCCGTGCTGCTCTTCTACAGATGTGTTTTCATGGACTGTGCAAGGTTCAGAGCAAATAGTGAAAATTATATTTTTTCAATGTTTCAATGTTTATCGGTTGAATATGTCGACCTCCAGTAGCCTACCCTTTTCAAAATAAAAGCACTCCAGCGTGTCTGTTGACTAAATCCATTATGTGTTATATTTACTGGAGCGGAAGATGAACGGCTTCACATTGTATAGTACTGGTATTTGAGTATATAGGAGTACTTTATACAAAGCGCAGGTAGAACCACAGCACGTGGCGAGTGTGTCCCGGGCGCGAGACACACCTGCTGGAGACGTCCTGTCTGTGTCACATGGGCCGGCAGTGAGGCTCCGCCCTGAAGGATGGGTGTTGGTGTTGCAGTGACGTTACCTACCTGCAGGATGTCTTCTGGTCTTGCTGGGTGTAGTTGTGCGATGTTGCCAGTGTGAAGTTGACGAAGCCGCTCAGTGTGCGGTCTCTGGTGTAGCGGTAGTACAGACGAGGCAGGAAGGAGGAAGTGAACGCTATGAGGAACGCCTGAAAACAAAGGGATGGAAAAGGTCAAAGATCTGTATTTATATGGTCACATACACATTCATACAGTGCATCCATGGGCTGTACTTGTTCTATGAAGACAGTTCAGGGATTCATGTCAGAAGGGCTGGCATCAACCCCCCCCGTCAGTGTTTATTTAGTTAAGTAACTTGTCCAAATACAGATAGAAGTGCATGAGAGGGTCTTACGTTGCTGAGGACAGCTGTGTGTGTGATGAACTGCATGATGGGTAACCAGATGCCGATGTCCTGAGCCTGCTCCACCACAGGGCGGCGATATTCAGCAACAAACTTCTGAGCATCCAATCGAATCTCCACCCAGTTATTAATGAGAGCGAAGAGAGGAGCGAGAGGACACGCCGCCACAAAGATGGTGATGAAACCAAACTGAATCACTGAGGAAGACGAGGAGGATGAAGAGTGACAGGTTCATACAAAACACTACATCTCCCAGCAGCCCCGTGACTCACCCATCTCCAGGTACTCGCTGAGGAGACCATCACACACCAAGAGCTGGTAGTCGGCCTCCCAGGGAGGGAGCTGTTCCCACTGAGCCTCCTCTCCTCCATCCTCCTTCACCTCCCTCTGCACGGCACTCATCCTCCTCTTCTGCCACCAGGACTTCAACTTCCTGCCAAATAATCAACCTTCACTTTCATTCAGAGTCAGAAATGCGTCTATAATACAAGACCATCAGTGATATAGAGACCATCATTACAACCAGCCACCAGGGGGCATCTTCATGTACAGTCATCATAAATGCATCATATATATATATCTCAGTGTGTTTACGGGACGATGAACTCCTGGATGTTATTGATCAGCTGTTTTCCGCCCATGATGACCAGCAGCTCCTGAGCCAGTTCCACCAGACAGCCGCCTGCTCCACACTGAAACACAGAAGCACAAACAAACCCGTCTCTGTCCCTCCCTCTCATTTATTAATCAACTAGTCTCCCACAGACACATCCATATCTGGGTAAATTAGTGGCATAAAAAATGAATGAAGACGTTTATTCATCGTCTTCATCAGACAATCGACAGACTCACATCTTCATTGCGAACTCCAAACAGAGTGTTGTAGTTTCCAGGGTAACCAACAAACCTGGACACACACAAACAGACAAAGAATCAGCGGTTACATGTTTATATATATGTTACATCTTTCTGCTGCTTCATTTGAAAGATTCAGTGTGTAAGATATAGATGAAAGGATTTACTGCCAGAAACTAAACATTAAATCATCCCACCGTCCTTTGAAGAAGGCGATGTAAACCGGAGACGAGTAGAAGTTGACAAACTGGAAGATGAAAACTTTGAGGATGAACATGTCTTCGTATTTACTCTGAGTGCGATGCATTTCTGACAGACACACACACACACACACACAGACACACACACACAGAAGCATTTTACAAATGTCATCTGACTGAACACACCTACAGCACATATTTACAGACATGAGAACAATAAACAGAACATTATACACACACATTACAAACCAGCAGAATGAAGCATTTAATATATTCACTATTTAACACGATCAAACATCACACCAACATATTGTTACTTGACAATAAGCTCTGGACTTAGAAATTACTTTAGTTGAAAAAGAAAGAAACCAAGTTGGAAAATGTCTTGATGAACAAAATGTATTAAACCTTCATCACAACAATAATAATGTTTAATAAATACATTAAATTTCACAGGTAACTGATAGACAAGAATAAAAAACTGAAAATCAAGTGACTAAAATTTGCTAAAAGCCTGAGGTTCAAACTGAGGATGAGGAGGGTGAGGATGAAGGTGTGACTCACCCCAGCGGGTGAGGATGTGGGCCAGAGCCGTGTAGAGCCTGGACAACATGAGGATGACCAGCAGGTTCAACACTGACGACGTGAAACTGGCTATTCTCCCAGCCTACACACACACACACACACACACACACACACACACACACACACACACACACACACACACACACACACACACACACACACACACACACACAAAAGTACCATTTAAAATCGTGTATAAATAAAAGCAGGGACAGTAAAGTGAATTTATTCGTCTGTTCTTTCTGTTGAATCCTATTAATATTTACAAAAGAACTTGTGTTTTGTTGATGTTGTTGTGTTTTGTGCTGTTGTTGTGTTGTTGTGTTGTTGTGTTGCACTGACAGAGAGGCTGAAGAAGCTGTTGCTGGACTTGTAGATGAGGATGCTGAGGATGCTGCGGCACAAAATGATGGCGATGAGACACATCAACACCAGAACAATCTGCACACAGGGAGGTGGAAACAACTGGTCAACACAACCTG
>NC_083641.1:30492839-30517839 GCF_963576545.1 Limanda limanda | reverse complement strand
CGGACACTGCGCTGCCCCCTGCAGGCGCCTGCACACGTGTGTAACTGCACAGCTGCTCAGGCTCACGTGATTGTGTTCATGTTGTGCAGCGTCACCACAAAGATGATTGATCGCAATTCAACAAAAATGTGTGCGGACACAGAGGCTGAAATGAAATGAGTCCATGACTGTCTACGTCACCAGCTGCCCCCCCCCCCCGCCCTCACGACTCGCCTGCTCCAGATGTTAGCTGATAGCCAGCTAGCTAAAATCACTTATGTCTAATTTAATAAAAACAGAGGTTTTACGTTTTTGTAGCAGTTGTACTGTTTGATATTTGCCTGAGTCGAAGCCGCGTGTTCATTGATTCTTATCATCGTTACACTTCCATGTTTGTCGCCAAATTTGTCTAATTAACGCACAAAGAATCCTGGGATGATTTGCCCTGAAAGGACGGAAGCGACTGGACCTTCGACCAGCGGCTGCGTGGCAGGAAGTGGCAGCTGACGGGTCAACGTAGCAATATGTCGCCTGAATGGAATAGAGAGCGGTGTTGTCATGGTGATGTGGCGTTGTGTGTTTACACCACGTCACCGTGAACTCGGGCAGGTTCAGTTAGCAGCTGCTCCACCCGTCGGGTTCAGAGACATCAGCTCTCATCTGTTGACTGATGACTTCCTGGAGGTGTTTGTTTTACTCACCTGTTCCTGCAGCAGCCCACACTGTTTCAGTTTCCTCAGAAACTCCTCCCTCCACTTCCGGTGGGCGGGACTAACACCCACACTCTGCTCATCCTTGGAGCTGCGAGGCTCCTCCCACACCAACACGTAATCTGTCCAACAGGAGCACATCAGTCAGGGTGATGTCATCACTTCTGAAGCCCCCCCCCCCATCGTCCACTCACCGACTCGCGTCGCTCCGTCGCTGAACACATTCCGGTCCGGAGGCTGAACAGGTGCACTCTGGGAAATGAAAACCGAATCAGCAAAGGTCAAACGTTAGAAGTTCAGAGCGTTGTAAAGTTACTAAAGTGTAAAGTTACTAAAGTGTAAAGTTACTAAAGTGTAAAGTTACTAAAGTGTAAAGTTACTAAAGTGTTTACAGCAGCAGGTCAACGCTCACAGGAAGTGGTCATGAGTTAATCACACTGGACTTCCTGCTGCTTCATGTCTCCGCCCATGTTAATGACTCCGATGACAAACATCTACTGTTCTTCATCCGCTCAGTGTGACGTCCTCACACACTTCCTGTTTCCTGTTTCCTGTTTCCTGTTTCCTGCTGCTACATTGATGATGCTACGCTAATCTGTTACCATGGTGATGCTGCCATAGCTGTTGTCCTGCTTGGTTTCCATGACGATGAGGGTGGTGCTGTCCTCCATCTGAACCCCCCCCTTTCTCATGCTCCAGCTGCAGACCTACACACACACACACACAGACACACACACACACACACACACACACACACACACACACACACACACATACACACATACACAGTCACACACACACACACACACACACGCACACACACAGACGGTCACACAGTCACACACACACACACACACACACACACAGTACAATACAATCAATACAATATCAGCATCTTATTTCATACAAACATCATCCAACACAACATGTCCTGTAAAAATAACAATAATAATAAATATTATTATTATTAATATACATGTTAATTCACAAGTTTCTTGTTTTCATGTAAAGACTTGATATTTAACTTGTATTGAATTCTTTATGACACATATAATAACTCATAAAGGATGAAGACCTGGACCAGGTTCCTACCTGAAGACGGACGGAGCTCAGGTGAGGTTCAGGATCACTGCTCCACTCACTGTGTGTGTGTTTGTGTGTCTGCGTGTCTGTGTGTGTGTGTGAGTGTGAGGGAGGCATGACACTGCAGTAAGCTCCTCCCCCCAGGCGTGTCCTCTGCCGTCCAAACAAACATAAAACGATGAATTCATACAAGTGTGTGTGTTCAGAACTACAAATCTTATGTTTTGAAGGGGAGTTGACGGCAGAGCTTTTATTTTGATGGGCAGCAGACAACAGATCTTTTATTTTGAAAGGAGAGTAAACAACAAATCTTTTATTTTGAAAGGCAGCAAATGATAAAACTTTATTTTAAAGGTTAGTAGACAACAGATCTTTTATTTTGAAGGAAGATTTCTTATTTTGAAGAGCAACAGACAACAGATGTCTTATTTTTAAAGGGGTGCAAATTGAATAACTTTTAACTTTGAGGATAGCACATCACAGAACTTTTAACTTGAAGGGCAGCGGACGAAAGATCATTTATTTTGAAGGGCATCAGAACGAAGATCTCTTATTTTGAAGGAGAGCAGATGATAGAACCTTTATTTTGTAGGGCAGTAGACTACAAATCTTTTATTTTGAAAGGCAGCAGATGACAAAACCTTTCTTTGAATGTTAGCAGACAAAATATCTTTTATTGTGAAGGGCAGCAGACAACAGATACAAGCAGATGTTGTGAATCACTTCTCTTTAATGTTTCTCATGTTTCTGCAGCGTATGTAAACATCTGGGAAACATCTGCGTCCGACAGCAGCTGCTCTCTGATTGGCCAAGCAAGGACAGAGATGGAGGAAGAAGCTGAGTTTAATCTACATCAGATCTACAGTCGACTACTGTACACATACGTTACTATACAACTTTGATTCCTGAAGCACACACTCACACACACACACATATTACATGAAACTGTGTCAGGCCCTTGACCTTTGACCTCGGTCCAATATCCGGAGTAGATGCTGCTGTGTGTCTGCGTTGTTCTGCAAGTCCACCGACAAACACTCGCAAATAGACAAATCTCAGGTCTGCGTCGTTGTTACTGTTCTGGGACGTTTCATGTCGGGTTTGAAGTTGTCGTCCACACAGAGAGAAACAAAACATGTGACCTCTGACCTCACAACGTAAAACACACACACACATCTTTGGCAGGAAGCAGCTTCATCTTCTAGTACACAAAAAACAAAACACACACACACACACCTCCATATCTGAATAATCAGTTTGTGTCAGTGGGAGAACTTCAGGTGAACAGGCGAATAGCTCCACCTGCTGTCACAGTCAGGTACTGCAGTGAACAACCACACTAAAGGATCATGAAGGACTTTTAACTAATGTTTCACTTTTCTTTCAGTGAATAATCGTGTTTTTTACAGGTTCTGCTGTTTCCTGTCGCGGTTCTGATCACGTGACAGACGAGGCACATGACTGTTCAAAACAATAAAACTTCAGATAAAGAAATAAAACAAATTAATTGTAATTCGAGCCTCAAAACGCAATCACATCAGCAGCTGATTTACCCTCGTTTTTTTAAGGCGTTTTCTTACATTTCTAAGGCAACTTTCCAAATTCACGTCTTAATGTAGAATTTTAAGGCTGTTTCCTGTTCCTCACTGTTGTTGGCACAAACACAATAATTGCTGGTTACCATGACAACACCCAGACATTCCTACATCACCTACAATGAGAAACTAAAATACTTCAACTTTTTAATGATCTCATTGGAATTAAAGGCAAAAATAACTGTGACATTAAGAGATTTTGATTTTAACGAAGATTAACATGGAAAATGTAAATTCTCAAACCTCAAACCTTTAATCAACTTAGCAGTAACTGTATAAAGTGAACAGTAAAATATTATTATATTTCAACCCTATAATAGGCTATATAAAGAAAACACTATGTGTATTAAAAAGCTGAAACATTTTAATTTGGAACTGAAACGATTTAATAAGCCAAACAAATATTTTGAAGATGTTTGGTAAATGGTTCATGATTTTTAGTGTTGAGGACTTTTCGCTGTCGTCAGATGATCGTGTGAGTAACTGACTGAGACGTGTCTCCTTTACGTCCACACAACACATTAGCGTCTGTAGCTCAACATGCTAATGCACATGTTTACGTGTTTCCTGGTTGTGACCTCCGCTGCTAATCCTGTGACGTGGTAACGACCTTCAGCTCGTGGTCACGATGTAAAGTCGCGTGCGTTTGACATTCAGGTATTTCGGTTGTAGGAACACTGTTGCTTGGCAACATAAACATGGATGGTAACATTAACATGACTGTCTACAGACGCTAACAAGTTAGCAAGCTAGCAGATGCTGACAAAGTAAAAGAAATACTAAGCCATAAAGACGGAGTGAAAAGATGAGACTGATCAATTTCGATATTTTCTTCAGAAGTAATAAAATCTGTTTGATATTTTAAGAATTTTATTTTATATCATTATTGTTCTTTACTCCTGTTTCACTTTGACTGTTTCACACCTGGATCACACCTGGATCACACCTGGATCACACCTGGATCACACCTGGATCATGTTTCTGTTACTCTTGTCTTCACTCACCTGAGGTTTTTAATTTTTACACCTTAAAGTTTAAAATCAAGTTTCCGACTGAGACACGAGTTTGTGGATGGATGAGTTGTGATGTAACAGTGATGTCATCAGAGAGCGACAGAGAGAATCACAAAGACCTTTCACACGACAACACACTCACACACACAAACCAAAGCCCATTAATAATAATAATAATAATGGTGATGAAGCAGAAACCTTGTCGACCTTCATCTTCATCATCGTCATCAGTCCTCTGTGTCTCTTCATGTGATGTTCACTGAGTCTTTTATCTTCCAGACAGGAAGTCCGTCTGATCGTCTAATAAACAGTTTTCTAATATTTGTATGAAACTGAAGTAAACACCTGGAACGCTCCTAATGATCTAATGATCACCTGATCACCTGATCACCTGAGTTGATCAGGTGATCACCTCAGGTAACCCCCCCCCCCTTCAGTCTGTCTACCAGACCTCACAGCGCGTCCCCGGGTTCATGGGCGTCCCGGTGGGACAGCTGAAGTGGTGGCTGAAGTCCGGGGAGTTGGCGAGCGTCCCGATGACTCTGTATCTGGGGGGGCTGTGGGTGTCAGTCACCAGGCCCTCGTGAGCGCTCTCTGGTGTCCGAACTGAGCACCACACCTGAAACAGACACCAGAGACTTAGAACTGTGAGTTTCACTTCGGTGAGGAGCAGCACATGTGTTAATGTTTGGGCTCCTAGGAGTATATAGGACTAGATTAGATCAATAACCTAAAGGGACTGTTCACATAACACGCCTCCATATCTTCTTCTGTGATGTCACCAAGTGTCCACAAGCCCAGACATTCAAATTCGAAACAACATCATTTACACCGTGTTTGCATGTCCCGTGTCCCATGGTCCCTGAACGCACCGCGTCGGAAGAGACAAGCGAACGTTAAAGTGAAGACTTGGTGTAAATGACTTGTTTCACGTCAGGCACGTCCGGGTGAAGTACACAAGTGAACAGAGAAATATAAAAAGGCAATTGAATAACAAATTTAATTAAATAAAAAATGCAGTATGTACATTATATTCACCTTTTCACTGTAGTGGTTTGAAATGTTCTAAGTAAAGTGGAGTGGCACAGGAAGATTGAACGAGCTCGTAAAATCAGTTTTGTGCATAAGAAAAGTACATTAACACAAATGTGCAAAAAAGTTGACTGCTGGTTATTTGACTTATATCGTGATATATAAATCGACTGTCTAAAGAAAGTCTAAAGTTACATTTTATCACGTTCATGACAGAATCAAGTGACGATAAGAGTCAGTGTGAGTTTGATGTTTATGAACAGATCCTTGCAGGACGCGAAATTCTATTTTCTTTTACCTGAGCAAATCCCACAAAGAAGAGCTGGTCATTGGTCAGGTTGACGGCAGGAAGTATTTTCTCTTCTCCGTTTCTCTGGACCCACGACCGATAGGCCTGAAAAAACAGATATAGGAGAAGCCATGAAGTGAGGTTGTGTTTCACAGTCCGGGTGATTTGACGGCTTGTTGTTACGAACATGGTACGCAGCCTTCAGGCCGCCGTTGTCAGCGATGTTTTCTCCCAGCGTCTGTTTTCCGTTGACGTGTTCTCCGTTGACGGTGTAGCGGCTGTACTGCTCCACCATGCACTCCGTCCGCTGACGGAACGCCTCCACAGACGAGTTCTGCCACCACGGCCTCAGGTTTCCTTCTTTATTGTACTCGCGACCTGAAGCACAGATGGACGAGGACACATCTTGATGAAACTAACAAGATGTCACATCATATTCTGTCATATTCTGATCCTGATCAGCGTTCACGTGAGGATCCACAGACCGGAGCAAAGAGCAGGACTCACCCTGATCGTCGAAGGCGTGAGTGAGCTCGTGACCCATCACCACCCCGATTCCTCCGAAGTTCAGCGCCCTGAAAACACAACGTTCGTTAATGATGTGAAGAGGTTTCTGTAAAGACCTGAAGAGGAGCGAGACAGGAGTCATAGAGCCCCCTACAGGCTCAGGTGTTCATTACAGGCCAAATCTAAACAAACAACAACTTAAAGGGATAGTTAACCGATCATTATCTCCTCAGCACTACGCTGGAGGGGGGGGGGGTGAACCCTTGTGGAGTGTCAGGTGTAGCTTCATGCTTTTAGTCTGAACGGGCTCTGGAACCAGCGATGCTGCCGAGCGCCTGCACCGGAGCTGGAGTGCGTCCGGCGAGGTGGGAGGAGCTTCACAGACCACATCAGGATCAACTCTCCATGTGACTCCCGTGGTTTCAAGCTGAAGATGAACACTTGAGATGTTGTGTTTCTGTTGTTTTATTACATCTGAAGATTTGCTCACCAGTTCCTGCAGATGTGTTGGATTCTGCTGCTTCACTGTTTACACCTGAAGGACTCAACCCCCCCCCCCAGTGGTGAGGCGATAATGAGGGAATTTTATTGTTCGGTGAACTATCCCTTTAAATGAGTCGTAAACATAGAGCTCACAAGTATAGTTTGTGACGGTGGCCCACGGTTCATCCTCTGGAGATAAGCAACCTTCATCACAATCTGATGTTAGTGTGTCTGTGTGTGTGTGTGTGATGAAGCCCATCAGTCATCTTCGTTAATCAGGAACATATAAGATCACATGTGTCAAAGGTGAAGCGCAGACAGACGGGTGGTGGTGGGGGGAACAGACTTTGGGTGGTCGTGGGCGTAGAAAGGAGCTTGGAGGATCCCAGCCGGGAAGACGATCCCGTTCTTAGTGGACATGTAGTAGGCATTCACTGTGGGAGGAGTCATACTCCACCTGTGGGAGGAAACAAGAGGAGGAGCTCATTTAAAGTTCATTAAGCGGAACAAAGGATATCATTTCATCTCAGTCTTCAGAGTCTGAACACCCGGTGTGAACGGGTGTTCAGACTCTGTAGAGGAGTTCTGGGTCTGGATCAAACCGAACCAGGTTCTGTTGGTCTGCAGTGAAAACACTTTGTTGGACAGTTTGGACTTTTGGACCAATCACAGGAAGTAGAGACAGAAGAAGTAAATGAAGAGGAAGTATATTTGTGTCTCTCACTGGTCTTTGTTGGGGGTCTTCCTCAGCTGGTCGGCCATCACTCGCGCTGAGAAGTTGTTGAAGTTCAACATGTTCTGGAAGAAGCTGTCGTCTGACACATCGTACTGAAACACAACAAAGCTGGTATAAGACACGTGTGCAGAACAGCACCACCTCCTGGCTGCAGGTGAATATTACACCAGTTAAAACCAGTTGGAACTCACCCCATCATAAACGTCATCCAGCTCTTTTGGGTCCAAGATAAATTCTGGGAATCCGATCATATCGTAGATCGCATCTGCCTGAGGACGGAGCAGGAGACACAAGACTGCTCGTTATCTTCAATCCACCTGTCCTCTACCTGTCCTCTGCCTGTCCTCTACCTGTCCTCTGCCTGTCCTCTACCTGTCCTCTATCTGTCCTCTGCCTGTCCTCTACCTGTCCTCTGCCTGTCCTCTACCTGTCCTCTACCTGTACTCTGCCTGTCCTCTACCTGTCCTCTGCCTGTCCTCTACCTGTCCTCTGCCTGTCCTCTACCTGTCCTCTGCCTGTCCTCTGCCTGTCCTCTGCCTGTCCTCTACCTGTCCTCTGCCTGTCCTCTTCCTGTCCTCTGCCTGTCCTCTACCTGTCCTCTGCCTGTCCTCTGCCTGTCCTCTACCTGTCCTCTGCCTGTCCTCTGCCTGTCCTCTACCTGTCCTCTGCCTGTCCTCTACTTGTCCTCTACCTGTCCTCTGTCTGTCCTCTGCCTGTCCTCTGCCTGTCCTCTACCTGTCGTCTGTCTGTTATCTGCCTTGTCCTCTACCTGTCCTCTGCCTGTCCTCTACTTGTCCTCTACCTGTCCTCTGTCTGTCCTCTGCCTGTCCTCTGCCTGTCCTCTACCTGTCCTCTGTCTGTCCTCTGTCTGTCCTCTACCTGTCCTCTACCTGTCCTCTGCCTGTCCTCTACCTGTCCTCTGTCTGTCCTCTGCCTGTCCTCTACCTGTCCTCTGCCTGTCCTCTTCCTGTCCTCTGCCTGTCCTCTACCTGTCCTCTGCCTGTCCTCTACCTGTCCTCTGTCTGTCCTCTGCCTGTCCTCTGCCTGTCCTCTACCTGTCCTCTGTCTGTCCTCTGTCTGTCCTCTACCTGTCCTCTACCTGTCCTCTACCTGTCCTCTACCTGTCCTCTGCCTGTCCTCTACCTGTCCTCTACCTGTCCTCTGCCTTGTCCTCTACCTGTCCTCTACCTGTCCTCTGCCTGTCCTCTACCTGTCCTCTGCCTGTCCTCTGCCTGTCCTCTACCTGTCCTCTACCTGTCATCTGCCTTGTCCTCTACCTGTCCTCTGCCTGTCCTCTACCTGTCCTCTACCTGTCCTCTACCTGTCGTCTGTCTGTCCTCTGCCTGTCCTCTACCTGTCCTCTGCCTGTCCTCTACCTGTCCTCTACCTGTCCTCTACCTGTCCTCTACCTGTCGTCTGTCTGTCCTCTACCTGTCCTCTACCTGTCGTCTGTCTGTCCTCTGCCTGTCCTCTGTCTGTCCTCTGTCTGTCCTCTACCTGTCGTCTGTCTGTCCTCTACCTGTCCTCTGCCTGTCCTCTGTCTGTCCTCTGTCTGTCCTCTACCTGTCCTCTGCCTGTCCTCTACCTGTCCTCTACCTGTCCTCTACCTGTCGTCTGTCTGTCCTCTGTCTGTCTTCTGCCTGTCCTCTACCTGTCCTCTACCTGTCCTCTTCCTCTCTGCATGTACCTTTTCTTTTGCAGCCTGTCTGGTCTGGTCGTCCATCCAGATGAGTCGGTCCAGAGCGTCCTTGAACGCTGATCGGATCTCGTTGATCATCTCCTCAGCCTGAGACAGACAGATTGAGAGACAGACAGATTGAGAGACAGACAGGTGAACACACCTGTATCAGGTCCATGTGGACTAACCAGAGGACAGTCATTATGTCTGAGGTGTAAACCCGCGAATGACTCACGATCTCTTTGCTGTGTTTGTCGAACGTCGCCTTAACAAAGAGCGCTCCCAACGCGAAGCCCAGATTGTCGTCAGTGTACGCAATACAGGTCTGCCAGCGGGGGGTGCAGGACTACAGCAAACAGGTTACAACCAGTTACTGTCAGTTAGAACCAGTTAGAACCAGCTTAAATCAGATACAACCAGCCTGAACCAATTAGAACCAGTTACAGCAGATTTCATTTAAGAACAGTGACCAGCTGTTCCTTTTCTCATTGATTAGCTTCCTCAGCAGCACCACCAGGGGGCAGTAGTATCTACCTTCTTGGTTCCATAGAGACTCTCCAGCAGTTTGTCCTGAGCGTTCTCGAAGCGCTGATCCAGACTGGCCGCGCTCTTCTGGACCAGCGTCCACATCATGTAGTTATTCAACACGCTGGAGGGAAAGACATCTTCATTTAGCCTGTTAGCATGCTAACATTAGCTGATTCACAGCTGAGGTTGATGGGAGTTTCTTTAGCTCTGCATGTGTCAAATAAATATTGGACGAATAAAAAAGTGACCTGATGGTGGCGCTAGGTGAACCAAATACAAATAACAGCATCCAGCTAGCTTGTTTTATATGTAGTTGTTTATAATGCGAACCACAGACTGTAAAAAAAGACATGACACCTCCCACAAGTGAAACCATCTGCATCTGTTTTTATTGCCCCCTGTTGGTTGGCTCCAGTAATGGTGATAAGCCCCTCCTCCTCCCTGTTAGCAGATGGGACATGGACAAAACTAAAGAATAAAAGTAGAATAAATGTTTTTCAAAGATGGCTTCTGTTGAGAGCATGTAGGGGCGGGGCCTTGATACCACGGCCCCACCCCTCGATCCCTGCTAGAGAGACTCTGAATGTAAATTATGTCATCACCACAAGATGGCAGCGTATGTATCTGAGATATTTTAGCTTCATTTCTGGGGAGGTGGAGACGAGTTGCGTCTTTATTTACAGTCGATGGTTGGGAGCAGATGCAGGTTTGTAAATATATATAATATAAATATATATAATGAGTTTCTACATGACAGTGGACAGAGTGTGTGTAGGTTGTCGGCGTCGGACCTGCGGTCAGTCTTGTTGATGAGCTCGGACACGTGCTGGACAAACTCTCTGGTGTTCAGGACGACCGGTTCAGTGTCGTTCAGCTCCAGAGGAGACAGAGCGGAGGACAGGAAGTCCAACCAATCCACCGCCGGCGCCAGGAGCTGAGAGACAACAGGACAACACGGGGTCAGTCTCATCTAAAGACCCATCAGCCTCGGCTGCTGCGGCTGTGGAGAAAGAACCAATCAGCTTAGAGTTCAGAGAGCAGAGCCTGAATCACGACATCCAGCACCGGAGCGACTGAATGATCCAGAACCAATCGTAGAAATTGTGACTTAGTCCATCTGTGACTGCACCACCCGGGTGGGACACGCTGAGATGAAAAACAAACCTCTGACAGCTGCTTCACCTAAAAAAACAAAACACTTCAACATGTCCGACCATAAAGTCCAATTAGTAACTATGGCAACAGGAGCTTTCATTCCTGTGACAGACGAACTCATCGGTTGAACGAAAGGTTAACGACTGGTTAACGACTGGTTAACGACTGGTTAACGACTGGTTAACGACTAGTTAACGACTGGTTAACGACTGGTTAACAACTGGTTAACGACTAGTTAACGACTAGTTAACGACTGGTTAACGACTAGTTAACGACTGGTTAACGACTGGTTAACGACTGGTTAACGACTGGTTAACGACTAGTTAACGACTGGTTAACGACTGGTTCATCCGGAGTGGAAACAACAAGAAAACTTTATTCATAAACATCGTCCTGACACACAGAGGGTCAACTCCAGCAGGGGGCGCCAAAGTAACTGGAGTAAAATAAATCACTGGTGGTAGAGAGTCTGTACATCACTGTAATAAATGTTAGATGTGATAAAAACACAAATATTAATTAACTTATAATAGAATACAGCATCCTGCATTAAAAAGGTTATTTGCGTAAAGAATACAAAAGTATCAGCATCAAAATGGTGTTTGTTATGAATGAATAACCTAAATAATACGAATGAAAGAAGAAGAGATTAAATGAGAAATAAAAACACTGGTGACTTAATATAATATATTCTATTTTCAACAGAATCCACCGACTCCGTGTTCAGCTAGGGGGCGCTGTGAGCAGCTGACACAGTGTCAGCGGAGGGCTCTTTGTTTTGTTTAGTCGCTCTACTGTAGCACAAGACAAGAGAAGAAGAAGGTGAGGACGTGTCTCTGCGACTCCTTCAGGTCCTGTTATCTAACAGCACATAGCAACAGCTCATAGCAACAGTTACCATGGTGACCCCAGAAGCATCTGCAGCCCTGAAGGACAGAGACGGATCCAGTGCAGCACCACATCAGTGACGGACAGATACAAAGAGACAGAGACACAGACAGACAGACAGACAGACGGACAGACGGACAGACGGACAGACGGACAGACGGACAGACGGACAGACGGACAGACGGACAGACGGACAGACGGACAGACGGACAGACGGACAGACGGACAGACGGACAGACGGACAGACGGACAGACGGACAGACGGACAGACGGACAGAGGGACAGACGGACAGACAGACAGACAGACAGACAGACAGACAGACAGACAGACAGACAGACAGACAGACAGACAGACAGACAGACAGACAGACAGACAGACAGACAGACAGACAGACAGACAGACAGACAGACAGACAGACAGACAGACAGACAGAGATGGACAGAGACAGATGGACAGACAGAGATGGACAGAGAGAGACAGACAGACAGACAGACAGAGATGGACAGACAGACAGACAGACAGACAGACAGACAGACAGACAGACAGACAGACAGACAGACAGACAGACAGACAGACAGACACACAGACACACAGACACACAGACACACAGACACACAGACAGAGACAGACAGACAGAGAGACAGAGATGGACAGACAGACAGACACACAGACAGACAGAGAGACAGAGATGGACAGACAGACAGACAGACAGACAGACAGACAGACAGACAGACAGACAGACAGACAGACAGACAGACAGACAGACAGACAGACAGACAGACAGACAGACAGACAGACAGACAGACAGAGATGGACAGACAGACAGACACACAGACACACAGACAGACAGACAGACAGAGACAGACAGACAGAGATGGACAGACAGACAGACAGACAGACAGACAGACAGACAGACAGACAGACAGACAGACAGACAGACAGACAGACAGACAGACAGATAGACAGACAGACAGACAGACAGACAGACAGACAGACAGAGATGGACAGACAGACAGACAGACAGACAGACAGACAGACAGAAGACAGACAGACAGACAGACAGACAGACAGACAGACAGACAGACAGACAGACAGACAGACAGACAGACAGACAGACAGACAGACAGACAGACAGACAGACAGACAGACAGACAGACAGACAGAGAGACAGACAGACAGACAGACAGACACAGCGTCTCAGTGGGTCCCCTCAGGCGTCCACCTCACCTGTAGTTCTGCGATGGTCACCTTGTGGTACATCTTCTCGTCGTCTCGTTTCTGGTCCTGTGGGACGGTGATGTTGGCGAGCGCCGTCTCAAAGTCCAGAATCTGCTGCATCTGAATGTGGGTGGAGCTCCTCTCCCCACCCAGAAGTATCCCCAGCTCCACCATGTACTCCAGGTACGCCACCAGCACCTGGCAGCAGCAGGGGGCGCCAGAGCAAAGACACAATTAAACACTACTACTTATATTACTAGTCGCCAACCCGTCGATCTCGCAGTCTTCACTGTCGATCCCCGAACTCTCTGGACTCCCTTGAAAAGGTTGGTGATCGCTGACTTATATGAAGTGAGTTTAACAATCTAAATAAACACCTAAAGAATTCTTACCTTCTCATTGGCCGTCTTGTTGAGGTAATAGTCCCTGGATGGAAGGGAAAGCCCTGATTGGTCGACCTGCGGAGGAGGAGGTGGTGACGCTGCGTCACTAACATTTAATTAACGTCTGGTCCATGTCACATCTGCTAACATGGAGGAGGGGGAGGAGTAACTGAGCTGTGTGATGGTCTCGCCTCTGCTCTGACGGTCCAGTTCATCTGAGACAGTTTTAAGATTTGACTTGGTGTCACCTGGTTCTGCTACAGAGTCGGGGGGCAGGGTCGGGGGTCGGGGGCGGGGCGTCTGGGCGTGGCTTACCTGGATGACGTTGCTGTTGGAGTTTTTGGGATCGGCGCCGACTCCAACGCTGAAGAAAGGCAGAGCTCTGTATGGACCAGAAACCACCTTCAGGACCTCCATGAAGTTGTCCTTCTCCCAGGGACCCGTCATGTTCCAGCCCCCGATCTGAGGAGACAAGTCCCACAGGACGATGTGATCATCTACTGTACCTGTGTCCGTCCTGGGAGACGGATCCTCACATGTGTCTCTCTGAGGTTTCTACGTGTCTTCACCTGTTAAAAGTGTTTTAGTAGTTTGTCCTGACTCTTGTTGAGGGTGAAGGACAGAGGACGTCTCACCATGTTAAAGACTATGAGACAAACTGTGATTGGTGAATGTGGGCTGTACAAATAGAATTAGATTGATTGATTGATTGATGTCCCAGTTCCTGTGAACCACATCTGAACCCGTCAGTGGCTCGTTAGTCCGTTAACTTCATGAAGCCTGAAAACTAGATCTCATGAGGGATGCGGTTACCACGGCGATGAGGCCATGAACTGGTTACCTTGGCGATGAGGTCAATGAGAGGCTGAGCTCCCAGCTCCTCGATCCTCTGGGTGTTGAGACACGACAAGTAGTACGACTGAGTCTTCCTCTCCGCCTCGCTGCTGCCGTTAAACGTCCCGTTCTCTGGGGACACAACCACCACACGTCAGGACAGGTGGAGGACAGACATAGGACAGGTGGAGGAGAGGTGGAGGAAAGGTGGAGGACAGGCGGAGGACAGACAGAGGACAGACAGAGGAGAGACAGAGGACAGACAGAGGAGAGGTGGAGGACAGGTGGAGGACAGGTGGAGGACAGACAGAGGACAGGTGAGGGACTGACAGAGAACAGACAGAGGACAAACAGAGGAGAGGTGAAGGAAAGGTGGAGGACAGGTGGAGGACAGACAGAGGACAGGTGGAGGAAAGGTGGAGGACAGACAGAGGACAGGTGGAGGACAGACAGAGGACAGACAGAAGACAGGTGGAGGACAGGTTGAGGACAGACAGAGGACAGGTGGAGGACAGGTGGAGGACAGACAGAAGACAAGTGGAGGACAGACAGAGGAGAGGTGAAGGACAGGTGTTAGAAAAGTGATGGACAGGTTTTCACCCACCTGTCCTCTCCCACCTGTCCTCTCCCACCAGTCCCCACCCACCTGTCCCCACCCACCTGTCCCCACCCGTCAGTCCCCACCCACCTGTCCACACCCTTCAGCCCCCACCCACCAGTCCCCACCCGTCAGTCCCCACCCACCTGTCCCCACCCTTCAGTCCCCACCCGTCAGTCCCCACCCACCTGTCCCCACCCACCAGTCCCCACCCGTCAGTCCCCACCCACCTGTCCCCACCCGTCAGTCCCCACCCACCAGTCCCCACCCGTCAGTCCCCACCCGTCAGTCCCCACCCGTCAGTCCCCACTTGTCAGTCCCCACCCGTCAGTCCCCACCCACCTGTCCCCACCCCCCTGTCCCCACACACCTGTCCCCACCCGTCAGTCCCCACCCGTCAGTCCCCACCCCCCTGTCCCCACCCCCCTGTCCCCACCCTTCAGTCCCCACCCGTCAGTCCCCACCCACCTGTCCCCACCCACCTGTCCCCACCCTTCAGTCCCCACCCGTCAGTCCCCACCCACCTGTCCCCACCCACCTGTCCCCACCCACCTGTCCCCACCCACCTGTCCCCACCCGTCAGTCCCCACCCGTCAGTCCCCACCCACCTGTCCCCACCCACCTGTCCCCGTCCCCCTGTCTTACCCAGCAGGTGTTTGAGCAGCGCCTGGTTCTGCTCCGTGATGCTGTTGAAGGTCGACCAGCGCGAGCGTCCGTCCGGCAGCGGGTTCTTCCTCATCCAGCCTCCGCAGGAGAACTGGTAGAAGTCCTGACACGGGTCCACGCCGCGGTCCATCGCCTCCACGATCTGACTGGCTACTGTGACGCACACCTCCGACAGGCAGAGGCCACGCCCACTGTCTGCACAGCATCATGGGAGAGACACATGGACACATCACTTCCTCTGGTCACTGCAACAGAAGCAGCTCATCAGTTCATTTGTGTTATTATATAGATTCCACTGTTCTATTCAAGAGAAAGGAGAGAGGAGGCAGAGAAGGAGGTGTAGAGGAGGAGAGGAGGAGGAGAGGAGAGAGGAGGCAGAGGA
Organism: Limanda limanda; assembly: GCF_963576545.1. Classification (NCBI taxonomy): domain Eukaryota; kingdom Metazoa; phylum Chordata; class Actinopteri; order Pleuronectiformes; family Pleuronectidae; genus Limanda; species Limanda limanda. The sequence continues at coordinate 30,502,081 of NC_083641.1, read as the reverse complement.
GGAGGTGTAGAGGAGGAGGTGTAGAGGAGGAGGAGAGGAGGAGAGGAGGAGGTGTAGAGGAGGAGAGGAGGAGAGGAGGAGGTGTAGAGGAGGAGAGGAGGAGAGGAGGAGGTGTAGAGGAGGAGAGGAGGAGGAGAGGAGAGAGGAGGCAGAGAAGGAGGTGTAGAGGAGGAGGTGTAGAGGAGGAGGAGAGGAGAGAGGAGGCGGAGAAGGAGGTGTAGAGGAGGAGAGGAGGACGAGAGGAGAGAGGAGGCAGAGAAGGAGGTGTAGAGGAGGAGAGGAGGAGGAGAGGAGAGAGGAGGCAGAGAAGGAGGTGTAGAGGAGGAGAGGAGGAGGAGAGGAGGAGGAGAGAGGAGGCAGAGAAGGAGGTGTAGAGGAGGAGAGGAGGAGGAGAGGAGGAGGAGAGGAGAGAGGAGGAGGAGAAGGAGGTGTAGAGGAGGAGAGGAGGAGGACAGGAGAGAGGAGGCAGAGAAGGAGGTGTAGAGGAGGAGAGGAGGAGGAGAGGAGAGAGGAGAGGAGAGAGGAGGCAGAGAAGGAGGTGTAGAGGAGGAGAGGAGGAGGAAAGGAGGAGGAGAGAGAGAGGAGGCAGAGAAGGAGGTGTAGAGGAGGAAGGAGGAGGAGAGGAGAGAGGAGGCAGAGAAGGAGGTGTAGAGGAGGAGAGGAGGAGGAGAGGAGAGAGGAGGCAGAGAAGGAGGTGTAGAGGAGGAGAGGAGGAGGAGAGGAGAGAGGAGAGGAGAGATGAGGCAGAGAAGGAAGGGGAACAAAAGGAAAAGAGACAAAGAGAAGGAAGGGATGGGCGGAGGGGGAGGAAAGGAGGAGGCGGAGAAGGAAGTAGAGAGGTGGAGAAGGTTAAACTGGGGAAGGAAGGGAAGGCAAGAAATGTAGGGAGGAGGAGAGGAGGAGGAGAGGAGGAGAGGAGGAGGAGAGGAGGAGAGAAGGAGAGGAGGAGGAGAGGAGGAGAGGAGGAGAGGAGGAGAGGAGGAGAGGAGGAGGTGTAGAGGAGGAGAGGAGGAGGTGTAGAGAGGAGGGAGGAGGAGGGGAGGAGGTGTAGAGGAGGAGAGGAGGAGAGGAGGAGAGGAGGAGAGGAGGAGAGGAGGAGGTGTAGAGGAGGAGGTGTAGAGGAGGAGAGGAGGAGGTGTAGAGGAGGAGAGGAGGAGAGGAGGAGAGGAGGAGAGGAGGAGAGGAGGAGGTGTAGAGGAGGAGAGGAGGAGAGGAGGAGAGGAGGAGAGGAGGAGGGGAGGAGGTGTAGAGGAGGAGAGGAGGAGGTGTAGAGGAGGAGAGGGAGGAGGAGAGGAGGAAGAGGAGGAGAGGAGGAGAGGAGGAGAGGAGGAGAGGAGGAGGTGTAGAGGAGGAGAGGAGGAGGAGAGGAGGAGAGGAGGAGAGAGAAGAGGAGAAGAGGAGAAGGTGTAGAGGAGGAGGAGGGAGGAGGAGAGGAGGAGAGGAGGGGAGAGGAGGGGAGAGAGGAGGAGGAGAGGAGGAGAGGAGAGAGGAGGAGAGGAGGAGGAGGAGAGGAGGAGAGGAGGAGAGAGAGGAGAGGAGGAGAGGTGTAGTGGAGAGGAGGAGAGGAGGAGGAGAGGAAGGAGGAGGAAGAGGAGGGAGGAGGAGAAGAGAGGAGGTAGAGGAGGAGAGGAGAGAGGAGGAGAGGAGGAGAGGAGAAAGAGGAGAGGAGGAGAGGAGGGAGAGGAGAGGAGGAGAGGAGGAGAGGAGGAGAGGAGGAGGAGGAGGTGTAGAGGAGGAGAGGAGGAGAGGGGAGGAGAGGAGGAGAGGAGGAGAGGAGGAGAGGAGGAGAGGAGGAGGGTAGAGGAAGAGGAGGAGGAGAGGAGGGAGGAGAGGGGAGAGAGGAGGAGAGGAGGTGTAGAGGCGGAGAAGAGGAGGAGAGGAGGAGGTGTAGAGGAGGAGAGAGGAGGAGAGGAGGAGAGGAGGAGGAGGAGGAGAAGCGACCCTTCCTCCCCCCACAAAATACGATCAGAGCAAGGAGAGCAGCCAATAGGAGCAGAGAGAGAAGAAGCTCCAGCTGTGTCCTCCGGCTGAGGACGTCCACACCTGTCTTCCTGAATCCCACCTGAGAGACAGACAGGTGAAGAGAGAGAGAGAGAGAGAGAGAGAGAGAGAGAGAGAGAGAGAGAGAGAGAGAGAGAGAGAGAGAGAGAGAGTCTGAATGAAGAGCAGGACAACAGCTGAAGCCGAGCGTTAACATTTATTTATTTGAGCGTTTAGAGAAACAGCTTTAAAACTTCACATGAAACCAATTCATTAATAAGCAGAGGAAAAAGTGAATATATTAATGAGCAGCATTATGTTTCAACCAGGGCCAGGACCAGGACCAGGACCAGGACCAGGACCAGGACCAGGGCCAGGACCAGGACCAGGACCAGGACCAGGACCAGGGCCAGGACCAGGACCTGGACCAGGTCCAGGACCAGGACCAGGACATGGACCAGGGCCAGGACCAGGACCTGGACCAGGGCCAGGACCAGGACCAGGACCAGGACCAGGGCCAGGGCCAGGGCCAAGGCCAGGACCAGGACCAGGACCAGGGCCAGGGCCAGGACCAGGACCAGGACCAGGACCAGGACCAGGACCAGGGCCAGGGCCAGGACCAGGGCCAGGGCCAAGGCCAGGACCAGGACCAGGACCAGGACCAGGACCAGGGCCAGGGCCAGGACCAGGACCAGGACCAGGGCCAGGACCAGGACCAGGGCCAGGGCCAGGGCCAGGACCAGGACCAGGGCCAGGGCCAAGGCCAGGACCAGGACCAGGACCAGGACCAGGACCAGGGCCAGGGCCAGGACCAGGACCAGGACCAGGACCAGGACCAGGACCAGGGCCAGGGCCAGGACCAGGACCTGGACCTGGACCTGGACCAGGACCAGGACCAGGACAGACACACACTGTCTACTGCGTTCACTGACCTCCACTCTGTCAGGAGACGAGGCCTCAGCTGGAGAGTCCGACACATCGTCCTCATCAAAGGTAGCTCGCTTATAGCTGGACATCTGCAGGACAGACAGACAGACAGACAGACAGACAGACAGACAGACAGACAGACAGACAGACAGACAGAGGGAGAGAGACAGACAGACAGACAGACAGACAGAGGGACAGACAGACAGACAGAGGGACAGACAGAGGGACAGACAGAGGGACAGACAGAGGGACAGACAGACAGACAGACAGACAGACAGACAGACAGACAGACAGACAGACAGACAGACAGACAGACAGACAGACAGACAGACAGACAGACAGACAGACAGACAGACAGACAGACAGACAGACAGACAGACAGACAGACAGAGGGACAGACAGACAGACAGGAAGAGAGTCAGTAAGATCCACACTAACACAGATGAATGAAGCTTCAGGATCTAATCTGCAGCCTCATCAACAGTTTAGTTCCTGAAATAGAAATCACATCGTTGGTTCTCTGAACAGAGATCATAACAATCATATCAGATCATAACAATCATATCAGATCATAACAATCAGCCTGTCTGTTACAATCGAATATTATATTATATAGCTGGTATACATTATAGAGATTTAAATTAAAGTCCGGCGGCACAAATGTGCAAAAAGACATTTTCATGAAAAAGAATAGAAAAACAGTGCTACACTTATTTTACATTATGATTTCTATCAAAAGAGGAAAAGAAGCAGCGTCGGATCATGGGAGTTGTTCTCTTCACAACTATTAAAATCTCCCAGCAGCTCAGACTGGAGTTATGATCACAGATGAAGTAAACTTTTATTCACGTGAAGCAACAAACGTATTTAACAAAAAAACTACTGAGCAACTGTCCGAGTGATTTCCCTTCGTACGTGAGAGGAACACAGCTCTCTGTAAAACTGAACTCATGTCAATAAAAGGTGAAAATAAAATGTCCTGTTACCTTGAATGAATCGTGTGTTTCTGTGTTTGAACTCTAACATGTTAACACATACAACTCTGTGAATGAGTTTGTGTTCCTGCATCCGTCTCAGCGTGAGCAGATACTCAACTGTGATCAAATAAATCTCCACTTCCTGTGTTTACACTGGCCTCCTCTCTCTCTGCAGGTCAGGGTCTCTCGCCCAGTGTGTGGTGGAGATATAAACAGAGCAGCTCCACCCTGCAGAGAAACTCTCTCTCTCCCTCTCTCTCTCTCTCTCTCTCTCTCTCTCTCTCTCTCTCTCTCTCTCTCTCTCTCTCTCTCTCTCTCTCTCTCTCTCTCTCTCTCTCTCTCCCTCTCTCCCTCTCTCTCTCTTGCTCTCTCTCTGCAGCAGCATCGTCTCCCCACGACAACGCCGCCTCGCTGCTTGTGGTTGCCGTGGAGACCCCGGCGGTGCAGAGGGCGCAGCCACTAATGCTGCTGAAGCTGTTAGCGTCATAACGATCTGTCCAGTTTATGGACTTTAAAGATTTCCCCTCAGTTCTAATAAAGGAACTCATATATTATATTTCATTATTATTTCATGTCAACACACAAACGTCGAGTCAGAGATTCCAATTCTGAAAATGGTCCGAGTGAAAACGAGACCATCGAGTCACCGATGAGTCAGAACTATACACTGTGATGATTGACAGCTGAGACTCACTCCTGATTGGTGGAGGACATGTTTCATGGGACTTTGACACCACAGCTCCAGTCCACAGAGATTGGGACTCCTGTGGTACCGGAGGCTGCAGATTCAGGACCACATTTCTGGGAGAAGTTTTAGTGACAACGCCACCTAGTGTTACTATGTTGTTCAATCAGGGACAATATTAGCAAGACAATGCAGATGATGAGAATATAAGCACTGAAAATTCCATCTTTTAGAGGGAAGTAGCATCACTTTCCAACCAGAGAACCTCCATGTGTCCATCACTGTGAAACACCTCGTGTCCATGTGTCCTCTGTGTCCATGTGTCCTCTGGGTTCATGTGTCCTCTGTGTCCATGTGTCCTCTGTGTCCATGTGTCCTCTGTGTCCATGTGTCCATCACTGTTAAACACCTCGTGTCCATGTGTCCTCTGGGTTCATGTGTGCACAAAACTAAAGGTCGTACAATTCCATCTGTTTTTACCTGAAAATTATTAAGAAATTAATAAACTATCGTTAATTGTACAAATGTCCCAACATGCAACTCTCTAGTTGTATAGTTGTAATAGTACTTGTGTAGAATAAACTTAAAAATGATATGAAGTTAGTTCCTCTGCAGGAACATAAAATGATCACAACTGAACAGACAGCAAAGCATAGTGGCAGAGCTCAGGAGAGAGTCTGAGAGTGTCCCACTGTGGACGGGACTGGGTTCTGTCCCACTGTGGACAGGACTGGGTTCTGTCCCACAGTGGACGGGACTGGGTTCTGTCCCACAGTGGACGGGACTGGGTTCTGTCCCACTGTGGACGGGACTGGGTTCTGTCCCACTGTGGGACGGGACTGGGTTCTGTCCCACTGTGGACAGGACTGGGTTCTGTCCCACTGTGGACGGGACTGGGTTCTGTCCCACTGTGGGAGAGGACTGGGTTCTGTCCCACTGTGGACAGGACTGGGTTCTGTCCCACTGTGGGAGAGGACTGGGTTCTGTCCCACTGTGGACGGGACTGGGTTCTGTCCCACTGTGGACGGGACTGGGTTCTGTCCCACTGTGGGAGAGGACTGGGTTCTGTCCCACAGTGGGACAGGACTGGGTTCTGTCCCACAGTGGGAGAGGACTGGGTTCTGTCCCACTGTGGACAGGCCTGGGTTCTGTCCCACTGTGGACGGGACTTGGTTCTGTCCCACTGTGGACAGGACTGGGTTCTGTCCACAGTGGACAGGACTGGGTTCTGTCCCTCTGTGGACGGGACTGGGTTCTGTCCCTCTGTGGACGGGACTGGGTTCTGTCCCTCTGTGGACGGGACTGGGTTCTGTCCACAGTGGGACTGTCCCACAGTGGGAGAGGACTGGGTTCTGTCCCACTGTGGACAGGCCTGGGTTCTGTCCCACAGTGGACAGGACTGGGTTCTGTCCACAGTGGACGGGACTGGGTTCTGTCCACAGTGGACAGGACTGGGTTCTGTCCCACAGTGGACAGGACTGGGTTCTGTCCACAGTGGACGGGACTGGGTTCTGTCCACAGTGGACAGGACTGGGTTCTGTCCACAGTGGACAGGACTGGGTTCTGTCCCACAGTGGACAGGACTGGGTTCTGTCCACAGTGGACGGGACTGGGTTCTGTCCACAGTGGACAGGACTGGGTTCTGTCCCACTGTGGACAGGACTGGGTTCTGTCCCTGTCCCTCTTCACAGAGAAGCTTAGTGTGTGAACCCGGTCTCAGATCAGTCTCAGTGACAGGAGGGTGGACTCGTCTTCCTGTCCGTCCTCTGAGTCTCTGTCCAGCAGGAAACTGGAGGTTTCCAACTGTTTCCTTCCTCAACACCCTGGAACCTGCCTGCCCCCCCGCCTGTCTCCCTGCTCTCCCTGCTCTCTCCCCCCCGGCCTCAGCCCCTGTCTCTCTGCCGCCTCTGTTCTCTTTAATTGATGACGCACACAGACAGGGAGAGAGGGGCGAGTGGGGTTGCTAGGAGACGAGAGAGTGTGTTATATCTCTCTGTAGAGGGTGATGTCACAGAGTGTGTGTGTGTGTGTGTGTGTGTGTGTGTGTGTGTGTGTGTGTGTGTGTGTGTGTGTGTGTGTCTGTGTGTGTGTGTGCGTGTGCGTGTGCGTGTGTGTGTGAAATTAGATAATGTGTGTGAATCATCTCCATTCAGCTCTAATGGAGTTCACTGCAGCTTATATAACATCTGTCTTTTGTCCCCTCACAGCCTCCGTACATTAAACACGGAGCTCAGACACAAACACTCAGTAAATCAGCTGCTTCTCCTCAACAACACAACCAGTGTAGCGCTACAACAGGGACACAGGGAAACAAAAGAAAAACACATTTGTGTCTCTTCAGTGAAGTGGGCACTCGAAGAGAAAGGTTCTGTTCCCTCTGATGAGAACTGTGTGGACATAACACAGTGAAGACACAAAGGGGACAACTAGAGAAAGGACACACTCAACAGATACAGCCGTGTGCTTAAGTCTTTGTTGTCATTGAACTTCTCCTTATCGAGTTCTCTGTGGATTTGGCTCGATCAGTCCGGGTCTCATTCACTAACATGGACTTGGTTTATGACCTGTACTGCAGTCAGCCACCAGGGGGCGATCAACACTCTTTGGCCCAGCTGGCTGAAGGCTAGTGGAGATAAGTTCTGTTCGGTCGGTTCAACGGGACGACGGCATCGACCCGCCGGTCTCACATCTCAGGAAACACTGTGGTGTCAAGGTCCCGCCCACACACGCTCTGAACCAATCAGGAGTCAGTGACAGATGTCAATCATCACGTCTCAGCCTGTTTTCATATCATCAAATAACTGATTCACACGGATCAGAAACATGAACAAACATCAGAGAAGAACTGAAACCACACAAACATCTTTAAACATCATTAACGTCTACTAACGTGTGTGTGTGTGTGTGTGTGTGTGTGTGTGTGTGTGTGTGTGTGTGTGTGTGTGTGTGTGTGTGTGTGTGTGTCTGCAGCGTCACTGAGCGCGTGCAGACACTCGTGTCGCCTCATATCAACCTTTGTGTTTAACGTCCAACACACAGCGAGAGGAGACGAGACAACATCTACACACATGTTGTGAAGGTTCCTCACACACAGAGACAACCACAGCAGAACAAACACAGGAGAACCTGCAGCAGAACCACAGCAACAACACAAACATCTCACTGTTCTCAGACCTGAACTGAAGACCTGGCGTGTTCCTGACGTGTTCCTGACGTGTTCCTGGCGTGTTCCTGGCGTGTTGCTGGCGTGTTCCTGACGTGTTCATCTCTGAGTTACTCTGAACAACATCATCTTTGTGTGTTTGTGTTACATCACATTCTTACATTTTTGTTTTAAAACCTAAAAAATCTCCGCCCACACAAACACACCTGAAGTCACAGGTCACGTGACCGTTCACCTACACTGGTCATGTGGTGTAAACAGGAAGTAGATCGTCTCCTCTGCAGCTGGTTGCTTAGTAACAGAAACTCCTCTAAAGGTGGAGCAGGGACTACGAGGTGGAAGTGTTACTGACAGGAAGTGTCACTGACAGGAAGTGCTACTGACAGGAAGGGCTACTGACAGGAAGGGCTACTGACAGGAAGTGTTACTGACAGGAAGTGCTACTGACAGGAAGTGTTACTGACAGGAAGTGCTACTGACAGGAAGTGTTACTGACAGGAAGTGTTACTGACAGGAAGTGCTACTGACAGGAAGTGCTACTGACAGGAAGTGCTACTGACAGGAAGGGTTACTGACAGGAAGTGTTACTGACAGGAAGTGCTACTGACAGGAAGTGTTACTGACAGGAAGTGCTACTGACAGGAAGTGTTACTGACAGGAAGTGTTACTGACAGGAAGTGCTACTGACAGGAAGTGCTACTGACAGGAAGTGCTACTGACAGGAAGGGTTACTGACAGGAAGTGTTACTGACAGGAAGTGCTACTGACAGGAAGTGCTACTGACAGGAAGTGTTACTGACAGGAAGTGCTACTGACAGGAAGTGTCACTGACAGGAAGTGCTACTGACAGGAAGTGTTACTGACAGGAAGTGCTACTGACAGGAAGTGCTACTGACAGGAAGGGCTACTGACAGGAAGTGTAACTGACAGGAACTGTTACTGACAGGAAGTGCTACTGACAGGAAGTGTCACTGACAGGAAGTGTCACTGACAGGAAGTGCTACTGACAGGAAGTGCCACTGACAGGAAGTGCCACTGACAGGAAGTGTTACTGACAGGAAGTGCTACTGACAGGAAGTGTCACTGACAGGAAGTGTCACTGACAGGAAGTGCCACTGACAGGAAGTGCCACTGACAGGAAGTGCGTGCCACTGACAGGAAGTGTCACTGACAGGAAGTGCTACTGACAGGAAGTGCTACTGACAGGAAGTGCTACTGACAGGAAGGGCTACTGACAGGAAGTGCCACTGACAGGAAGTGTCACTGACAGGAAGTGCTACTGACAGGAAGGGCTACTGACAGGAAGTGTTACTGACAGGAAGTGCTACTGACTGGAAGGGCTACTGACAGGAAGTGTCACTGACAGGAAGTGTCACTGACAGGAAGTGCTACTGACAGGAAGTGTCACTGACAGGAAGTGTCACTGACAGGAAGTGCTACTGACAGGAAGTGTCACTGACAGGAAGTGTTACTGACAGGAAGTGTTAGCAACGCTTTGTGTTCACGCTGC
>NC_083641.1:30430339-30482839 GCF_963576545.1 Limanda limanda | reverse complement strand
AGTGTTTCTCTTTTACTTTACTATCTTGGATCGGATTGTATAAAGTCACACATCTTATTTTACACATGACACATTTATTTCTGATGTCACCACTAGAGGGCGCAGGAAACCATTAGAATAAACAGGCGACATCCACGGTTTAGTTTCAAAATCCCTTTTCTACCTTTTACGTCTCAGAGAGTTTCTATAAACAGCTGAACTGTAACTTTCAATCAATCAATCAATCAATCTGCTGACTCATCAATCCCAACGATCATCTAATAACGGAGTAATATGAACTTATGTTTTCTTCATTGTGTCGAATGAGATTTAAAAATGTTCAGGTTCAGTCGTTACAGAATTTAATTAAATCTGCAGCTCAAAGAATTTTAAAAAATATAGAAAATCTGCTGTTTCATAATTTATCAAAGAGGGCTTTTATTTTTAAGGAAAAGTTTTACTAGTTTGAAGGATTGTGTGTGTCTGTGTGTGCGTGTGTCTGTGTGTCTGTGTGTGTCTCTGTGTGTCTGTGTGTGTCTCTGTGTGTGTGTCTCTGTGTGTCTCTGTATGTCTCTGTGTGTCTGTGTGTCTGTCTGTGTGTCTGTGTCTGTGTGTCTGTGTGTGTCTCTGTGTGTCTCTGTGTGTCTCTGTGTCCCTGTGTGTCTCTGTGTGTCCCTGTGTGTCCCTGTGTGTCTCTGTGTGTCCCTGTGTGTCTCTGTGTGTCTCTGTGTCCCTGTGTGTCTCTGTGTGTCTCTGTGTGTCTCTGTGTGTCGTGTCTCTGTGTCTCTGTGTGTCTCTGTGTGTCTCTGTGTGTCGTGTCTCTGTGTCTCTGTGTCTGTGTGTCTCTGTGTGTGTGTCTCTGTGTGTCTCTGTGTGTCTCTGTGTGTCCCTGTGTGTCTCTGTGTCTCTGTGTGTCTCTGTGTCTCTGTGTGTGTTACCTGTTTGTTGGACAGCAGCGGGCTCCTGTGCAGCAGCAGGTGGAGTTTGGAATCCCTCTGAGCGGCGGAGCAGCAGCCGATGGAGGCGGTGAGGGAGAGGAGGAGGAGGAGGAGGCAGCGCGAGGAGGACATCATCTTCATCACTGTGTGTGTCTGTGTGTGTCTGTGTGTGTCTCTAACTTCCTGACTGTCTGTACCTGTGTGTGTCTGTCTCAGTCTCAGGTCTGTGGAGGTTCTGCCTCTGTCCCGTCAGAGCGGCTCTTATAAAGCCTGCTGACGTCACAGCTCCGTGTGCTGGAGGGTGACTGATGATGATGATGATGATGATGATGATGATGATGATGATGATGATGATGATGATGATGATGATGATGATGATGATGATGATGATGATGATCTTTAGTGAAATGAAGCGTCTTCAACACTTAGTTTCCTTCCTGTGGTTCAGTGGACACACGTCATTAACTCTGCTTTGGATCAGTTATTGATCAGTTTGGGATTTGTCTTTAAGAGAATGATGTCTCTTTGTCTCTTTGTCTCATTGTCTCTTTGTCTCTTTGTCTCTTTGTCTCTTTGTCTCTTTGTCTCTTTGTCTCTTTGCCTCTTTGCCTCTTTGCCTCTTGGTTGTTGCTGTTGTAGCTTCCGTCAAACACTTTTCTCACGTTACTCTACCTCTTTGTCTCTTTGTCTCTTTGTCTCTTTGTCTCTTTGTCTCTTTGCCTCTTTGCCTCTTTGCCTCTTTGCCTCTTGGTTGTTGTTGTTGTAGCTTCCGTCAAACACTTTTCTCACGTTACTCTACCTCTTTGTCTCTTTGTCTCTTTGTCTCTTTGTCTCTTTGTCTCTTTGTCTCTTTGCCTCTTTGCCTCTTTGGTTGTTGTTGTTGTAGCTTCCGTCAAACACTTTTCTCACGTTACTCTACAAACAACATGTTATTCTAACAACAGCCTGTCTCACATGAACTGACGGAGCTCCACCTCTGAGCGTGGTGCGCTGTGATTGGCTGATTGTTTTACCTGAGGGAGAAAAGGTGACGCATCACAGACGAGACGGACGAGTCAGGAGCTGTCGTCTCCTACGGTCAGGTGTCTCAGGTGAATCATGTGTGGAGCTCGGAGACGTGTGTGTGTGTGTGTGTGTCTGTGTGTGTGTTGCTGATCAACATCAGTTTGAGAGTCTCGACTCTAAATCCCGTTAGCGTAGCTTCACGCTGTCTGATTCTCACAAATATTCAACACGTAAACATGTGTGAAATGCTCGTTACAGGGTTCAGAGGTGATGCTAGGAGTGGGGGGGGCGGGCGATGGGGTCAGCGGGAGGCTCTGCGTCATGCTAACAACACGCCAAGGACCCGACCAATAAAACACATCGCTGTGAGACGACCAATCAAACGCACGGCTGGAGGTGAATGTGTCTGTCAGACCGGACTAATGAGTGAGATGAGACACAGCGGGCGAGTGTCCATCAAACACACAAACACACACACACACACACCGAACACACTGATTTACCTCGTTCACATGATTAGCTGGTCAGCAGCACCATGTGACCCCCCGTCGCTACCCTGCTGCATTCTGGGAGAGATGTTTAGACAGGAAGACAGAGAGAAAATGTCCTCCTGACAGGAAGCTAATGCAGATGAGAGGACAGAGGGAGGGAGGAGACAAGGAGACAAGTGGGTGAAAGACAGAAGGACGTAGAAGAGGAGAGAAGAGGAGGAAAGGAGGAAACAAGGGGACAAGGAGAAAAGCTGAGATTAGGGAGGATGAGGAGAGATGAGAGGACCAAAGGAGACGAAGAAGGAGGATGGAGGAAGAAAGGAAAGGAAACAGAAAGGAAACAAAGAAAGAGAAGAGAACCGGTTTCTGACCCAAGTTTATACAAAGTTACATTTTACACAAAAACATGCGTGAACGAATCATCCAGGTTTAAAGAAGATGGCCCAGCAGGGGGCGCTAGAGAATCTCGGGAGAAATACTAAATACAACAAAATATTTAGTTCATGTTTCTATTTTTAGAATCCTTTGTCTCAATCCTGGGTTTGTGTTGTTTTATTCATTTTGTGTGTTTATTGAAAAGACGCCATAAAAAAGAAGAAGAAGAAGAAGAAGAAGAAGAAGAAGAAGAAGAAGAAGAAGAAGAAGAAGAAGAAGAAGAAGAAGAAGAAGAAGAAGAAGAAGAAGAAGAAGAAGAAGAAGAAGAAGAAGAAGAAGAAGAAGAGGTCATGTCAGACTCAGCTCATGTTTTCACATCTGCAACAACGAGTGAGTCGTTACTGTACGACAAATAAAACTCATCGCTGTGGAAACACAAAGGACTGCAACCAACCAGCTGTCAGAGTGAGATAACACACACACAGACACACACACACACACACACACACACACACACACACACACACACACACACACACACACACACTGCTCCACCTGATAACAGTTTAATCTGTTTTCAGTCATTTTCAATTTGTTCTCTTTACACTGAAATAATTTCAGATAAAACTCGATGATTCAGTTTTTATTTGGACACCTGAACGCCTCACGGGTCCGACGGACGCTTAATAATTCAAACTCAATTTTTTTAGTTGATCTCAGCTTTAACTGTCATTATTATTATTATTATTATTATTATTATTATGGCCAAACTGAAGACTTTTACTTTGAAAATGCTCATTGATTGTTGCATTAAAATATGAAAAAACGTTTTCCAGCAGCTCGTTATATTTGATGATAAATGTTTGTATGCAGATAAACTCACACACACACACACACACACACACACACTGATTTCATAAATACACACATGTAGTCATTTGCATTAATTTGACTGAGTGATGGAGACAGGAAACACTTTCTGTTTCCAGGAGTCATGTGAAAAAACCCCGCTGAGCTTTTAGTTTTTAATTTTCCAGAAAACAAGAACATCATCATCCGTCATCTTCAAACCCCTCAACCCCAACACCCTGCTGAGCACACACACACACACACACACACACACACACACACACACACACACACACACACACACACACACACACAGACACACACACAGACACACACACACACAACCAACCAAAGATGATGACGAGGACAACGATTTATAAATAAATTAACACAAATAATATTTCTGGCATTTTTCATCAGTTTATATTTTGAAATGAAAAGGGGGTTTGTGACAAATTATCTAAAGAAAACACAGACACACAAAAGCACAGACACACAGACACACAAAAGCACAGACACACAGACACACACTCTCTCAGCGGTTTTTAATGTGTCCGTCAATATTTGCTCTCTCTCTTCATCTCCATTAAGGGTTAATGAGAGTTAACACAGAAGCCTGCTGCTGTTTACACACACACACTATCACACACACACACTAACACACACACGCTAACACACTAACACACGCTAACACACACACACACACACACAAACACACACACACACACTCACACACACACTCACACACACACACACACACACACACACACATACACACAAATAACACTCACACACACACACACACACACACACACACACACACAGTCACACACTCACACACACATGCACACACACACACAGTCACACAGTCACACACACATATACACACACACATACACACACACGCACACACACACACACACACACTCAAACACACACACTCACACACAGTCACACACACACACACACTATCACACACACACACGCACACACACACACACACATACACACACACACACACACATACACACACACACTATCACACACACACACTAACACACACACACACACGCACACACACACACACACTATCACACACACACACACACATGATTCCATCAATAGTCAAATCTTTGTGTTTTACAGACGGAGGCGGAGCCACAAACTTCTCAGATTTGTCTTTATTGATAATTACATAGGTAATGATTCAGGTGCAGCCACTCAGCTGCTGATTGGTCCGTCCAGGCGCTGAGGAGGGGGGGCAGGGGCTCTGCGATTGGTCGCTCGGTGTGATCTCAGCTAGCAACAACAACAACAACAACAACAGGTGAGAAACAGTGTGTTAATTACTAGGGCGGGGCTTAGCCAGACAGTCAAGTACCTGGGCGGAGCCTAAACACAATCGGGGGCGTTAACAGGAAGTGAAGCCCTTCCAGTAGAAGTTCTTGCAGCCGGCTTTGCGTTCGCGGGGGGGCAGACTGTTGGGGGGTTCGATGGACCGCTCCTGGTTCATCCTTCCTCCTCCCGTTGCCGTGGAAACCATCTCAGCCTCCCTGTGGGCGTCGGCCTCGGGCAGGGACATCTGGGCCAGCAGGTCCTCCACCGCACGCTTGCTCCACTCCTGAGAACCAGAACCAGAACCAGAACCAGAACCAGAACCAGAACCAGAAGAGAACACAAGACAACAGTTTAACATCGATTGAAATCATGTGTGTGTATCTGAGGGAGAGGGTCTGGAGCTTCTGATCCTATCACATGATCTTCTCCAGCAGATCCACAGCCTGGTGAAGACCACGAGGAGGATGGAGCTCCAGAGAGTCCAGATGAATCTGAATCATCTCCCACGGCTTCAGTCTAAAGTTCAGTTCATTTGATCCACTGATGAAAATGAACAAAGACTCAAAACAGTGAAGCTTGAACGTCTGTGAATAATCCAGATGTTGAAGCGTCTCACCCCCCCCCCCCCCCCCGGCAGCTCCTCTCCACAGGAGGTCCATGGGACCCTGTGGAGCTTCGTTCAGGCTCAAACAACAACGTGACTCCTCCACAGTCGGCTAATTCTAATTATGTATTCATGTTCATCAACAGTCATCCGAGGCTCTGTTCACGTGCGTCACAGCTCCCCGCCAAAATAAAAGCCCTGAATCCTCCACTAGAGTGATGCTGTTCAAGGAGTAAAACCTTCTACTGTACGTACAGTAAGAGCTGAAACCCTGATGGAAGAGAACCAACACGTACGACTTGGATCTGAAAGGATCCTCAAAGTGGAGATGAAGGGTTCCAATGTTCTCAGGATGAGTTCTTACTGTCTTGTAAAGAAACATAAATATAACCAGCGAGCAGGTTTTCACCTCTTCATGGACTCAGTGCTGCCCCCTGTGGCTGGAGAAAACTCCCTCTGTGATCACTGAGCGACGCAAACGGAACATTGATGTTTTATACAAACATTTAGTCAGAGAGAAGATTCATATCGAATCCAAATGCTCTTTTCTCTTCTGACTAAAGACATTTCTGTGGGAAACATGCTGAGATTGTTTTTTTGTATTAAAACTTAAACGAATATTTCAACCTTTGACCTCTGTCTCTCTGCGATCCCACTGCAGCTAGCAGCTGGTTAGCGTAGCTTAGCGTAAGTTACATTTCTCTTGAAATGAAACGGAGCGACATGAAGGGACGTGTCCTGTTGAGCTCAGGCCTCGCTGCGCTCTGATTGGCTGTCGGGTGTCTCACCTGTGTGAGGAGTCCTGCACTCCGAGCTTTTTGCAGCAGCCGGCGATGATGCAGCTCCAGGTCCAGGTCCTGGTTCTGGTACTGGTCCTGGTCTCCGTCAGGCTGAGAGAAAACCGGATTGCAGAGAACCAACCCCACGAGGATGAAGAAGGCGGGGCAACGTACACACTGCATACCTGCAGAGATCAAAGGAGAGATCAAAGGAGGAGATGAACACACCTGAGCACCGGAGTCTAACGTCAGGAGAGAAGAGAGCTCTTACTGTCGGGTGGTCGGCTGTCTGCTGCAGGTGCTGGTCCTGGTCCTGGTCCTGGTGCTGGTTTCTGGTCCCAGTCCTCTGAGCGCTGCTGTTTTGAAGCCTGATGCTCCGCCTCCAGCAGGTCACATGTCCTGGTGTGTTTGACTGACAGGTGGCGAGCTGCGGGGTGATGAAGGAACGCTGACATTCATGTTAAACAAACCTCCATTAGTCCTAATTGACTTTAAATGGAGTCTGAGCAATAAAACAATCAAAGTCTCAGCAGCAGCAGCGACTTCCCGCCGCCGGCGCCCGAGGAAAACAAACACAACGAGGGAATGTGGCGCTCCGAGGATTAGCAGACTTCATTAGCACGCGCTGATATCTCCATTAAACAAAGAGGCAGCAGCAGAGTCGCCCACTCAACATTTAGTGAGAACAAACACACGTTAATTCGGAGGGAAAACATTTAGATTGGTTTGAAATGTTCTGCTGCAGCGCCGGAGCGCGGCCGAGGCCGGCGGCGTTCGGCTCCCGGAGCGCCGTCAGCAGAACCCGACCTCGTCAGCAGCTCAAACTGCAGCTGGCTTCACTTTGTAGGTTTATATGTTTCAACACGTCTCAGGAGCAATTTTACCACAAATTAAAGACACAAGTTTTATTCACAGAAACATTTACAATGTGCTTCCCCAGAGGATCAAAGAACAAAGAGATCAAAGTCTCTCTCTCTGTTTGAATAAGGGATGGATGGAAGGTAAAGAAAGAAAGAGAAGAAGACATGTTTGGTGTTTTTACAGATGAGTGTGATCTCAGTGAAAAGGTTCGATTCCGTCTCTGTTCCGACTCAGATTACGACCAGCTGATCGAAGAGGGGGGGGGGGGGGTACCTTGAGACTGGGACCAGCATGCACTGGGGCACAGAGTCGCCCCCACAGACCCTGAGTGTTGGGAAGTTCACGGTTAATCGTGAGTTTCTTCTCTTTTGTTTGTTAACGATGTTTTCAGCTGATCGTCTCAACTCAACGTGTTCAGGCTCCTGAACTGATGATGTCACTTCCTCTTCCTGTCCCCACATGTTTTCCTGGTATTAATCATCTCTTACTTGGTCTCTCATCATTTAATCTTTATATGATTTCACTCCTCCGTGCAGCTGTGTGGTCACGTTCTGCTGCTTCCTGTCTGATTCTCAGAAGCTGATGTTCAAGCTGCTGCTTCACGTCCGAGAAGAAGAAGTGAGGACGTGTTTGTTGGAGTTGATTTTAAATGAAAATCTAAACTGTCCGTCTGTCCGTCCTGAGGCGTCCTCGGGGGGGGGGTCCTGTGTTGGACAGACTGGTCATAAACACATTAGCAACAGCTAGTTGCTATGGTTACCCATTAACAACGAGCAGCATCACTAAGGAGCTGCTGGCATGAACACGCACACAGAGGCATGATGGGAAAGTGATGACATCACTCTTCGTCCCTGTGAAGTCAGAGATTTACGACAGGATGCATCACTCTGCAAGGAAATTACACACTCGTCCTTAAACTTTACAATAACTCTTTACATTTAACTTTGATTTAACTTTTTATTTTAATGAAACTTTATGTTCAAATTTCACGTTTACATTTGATTTATATTGATATTTATTATCAATCCATCAATCACATTTTATTAGCATAGTCTCATATTCACAGATCCCAGTTTGTCTCAAGGTCTCTAACAAGGTGAGACGTCCTCTGTCCTCAACAAGGTGAGACGTCCTCTGTCCTCAACAAGGTGAGACGTCCTCTGTCCTCAACAAGAGTCAAACTACTGAGACCTGTAGCAGGTGAAGAAGGTAGAAACCTCAGAGACACACGTTAGGACCCGTCTCCAGGAGACACGTGTGAGGACCCGTCTCCAGGAGACAGGTGTGAGGACCCGTCTCCAGGAGACACACGTTAGGACCCGTCTCCAGGAGACACGTGTGAGGACCCGTCTCCAGGAGACACGCGTGAGGACCCGTCTCCAGGAGACACGCGTGAGGACCCGTCTCCAGGAGACACGCGTGAGGACCCGTCTCCAGGAGACACGCGTGAGGACCCGTCTCCAGGAGACACGCGTGACGACCCGTCTCCAGGAGACACGCGTGAGGACCCGTCTCCAGGAGACAGGCGTGAGGACCCGTCTCCAGGAGACAGGCGTGAGGACCCGTCTCCAGGAGACACGCGTGAGGACCCGTCTCCAGGAGACACGTCTCCAGGAGACACGCGTGACGACCCGTCTCCAGGAGACACGCGTGAGGACCCGTCTCCAGGAGACACGCGTGAGGACCCGTCTCCAGGAGACACGCGTGAGGACCCGTCTCCAGGAGACACGCGTGAGGACCCGTCTCCAGGAGACACGCGTGAGGACCCGTCTCCAGGAGACAGGCGTGAGGACCCGTCTCCAGGAGACACGCGTGAGGACCCGTCTCCAGGAGACACGCGTGAGGACCCGTCTCCAGGAGACACGCGTGAGGACCCGTCTCCAGTAGACACGCGTGAGGACCCGTCTCCAGGAGACACGCGTGAGGACCCGTCTCCAGGAGACACGCGTGAGGACCCGTCTCCAGGAGACACGCGTGAGGACCCGTCTCCAGGAGACACGCGTGAGGACCCGTCTCCAGGAGACACGCGTGAGGACCCGTCTCCAGGAGACACGCGTGAGGACCCGTCTCCAGGAGACACGCGTGAGGACCCGTCTCCAGGAGACACGCG
The DNA here is from genome assembly GCF_963576545.1 of Limanda limanda. Lineage (NCBI taxonomy): Eukaryota > Metazoa > Chordata > Actinopteri > Pleuronectiformes > Pleuronectidae > Limanda > Limanda limanda. Next base: position 30,473,510 of record NC_083641.1, on the reverse strand, counting down.
TGAGGACCCGTCTCCAGGAGACACGCGTGAGGACCCGTCTCCAGGAGACACGTGTGAGGACCCGTCTCCAGGAGACACATGTGAGGACCCGTCTCCAGGAGACACATGTCTCCAGGAGACACATGTGATGACCCGTCTCCAGGAGACACATGTGAGGACCCGTCTCCAGGAGACACATGTGAGGACCTGTCTCCAGGACAGACACGAGTCCAACAGATGTCCCGTGGAACAGAGGACATCAGAGGCTTCACAGCTTTGATTAGAATAAACACTTTGAACTGAAGATCAAGGACCTGATGGATTCTTGTCAGTCGAGTCTCTGAGGAGACGTTTTATATACCAAGCACAGTCTTGATGATCATAGTCCACGATCAGGATCCACCATCTGGATCTGATGCCACTATTGTCCACAGTCATTATCTTTTCAAACAAGTAAAAATTTGGTAAATGACTTTCTGAAAACCATTATTTTAACAAGAGCAGAAAAAACAGGTGTATATATATATTTAGATATATTTTTATGTATTTATATATATGTATTTACATATTGTGAATGAACATTTGTAAAGAAACCAGATAACATTCACTTCACTCGATAACAACAGGAGCATCAGCGGCGGTTTGACCAGTGAGGAGGAATCGAACCTGCACCCGTTCCACCTCGGCCACGATGCTTCTTCTTCCTCCAGGAACACGTGAGAAACAGCTGAACACAAACACAACATCTCATCCACATACGTTCTTCTGAGAGTTAAATAATTGAACCGATGTTTTCCTGGTGTTTCATCTCAGTATCTCAAAACCACAAAGACGGTCAATTATCAGATGGAACTGTAGACAATGCTCTGAATGTCTGCCCCCTGGTGGCTGGGGCATGGTACTCAAACTGAAATGGGTCAACAATGCTTTGAAATATGACTGATTACAGGTGCATTATGAACAATGTTTAGCCTGGAAGGTAAAGAATCTAATAACACATGTTTCCTGTTCGAACAGGTCACAGCCTCATTGTAAACATTAAGAACAGAAACTGATCCGACGTCTGTCAAACACATTTTATTTAAGAATAACATTCACAAACAGCAGCTCAGGTATGTACATGTGATCAGAGCCTGTAAACACTGCATCATAACATTATTATTGTTTTTATCAAAGGTCACAGACTGAGGCAGAAAACAACAAGTCCCAGAATGCATTGTTCTGTTGTTTTGTTGCTGTTCAGAAAATATAAAAAATGTCTTATTCTTGTTTTTCTGGGTGTTTGTCACTTCAAGTGTATTGAGCGTCACCAGGTGGATGTTAGAAAAAGTGTCTGCTCCTGTTGTGTCTCATGTCTGTCCTCCTCTGGCAGAAGGTGGTACTGCACCTCCAGAGGTCGTTGAGAACATAATCAGAATCTATTAGTAGATAAGTGAGACAATAAGAGTACTAACAGGTATGTTATCAGTAGTAGCAGTAGTACTTTGAGGTTATAGCTATCATTAGGAAATGGAAGCTGTTTAAGTAGAAGCATTTACTGAAGTATAAGCAGTTCCTGTCTTCTGTGTAGTGACCAGCAGGGGGCGACTCCTCTGGTAGCTTCTATAGAAAGTGACTCTTCTTCTCTCTTTATAACGTCAGTAACATTCAGGAGTTTCTGTCTCAGTCTCTAGTTTCAAGTCTTCTTCAAACAGCTGATGATCATTCAGTGAATTATGATCATTGAGGGTCAATAAAGCACCAGATGTGTTGGGGGGGGGGTACCACAGGGTGATTGACAGCTAGTGCTAGTGCGTCACTATGGGCAATGACTAATATTTGGTTCATGTGTTAATGTCAGTAGTGATCATGTCAGTAGTGTTCATGTCAGTAGTGTTCATGTCTGTAGTGTTTATGTCAGTAGTGATCATGTCAGTAGTGTGCATGTCAGTAGTGTTCATGTCTGTAGTGTTCATGTCAGTAGTGATCATGTCAGTAGTGTTAATGACAGTAGTGTTCATGTCAGTAGTGTTAATGACAGTAGTGATCATGTCAGTAGTGTTCATGTCAGTAGTGTTCATGTCAGTAGTGTTCATGTCAGTAGTGATCATGTCAGTAGTGTTCATGTCAGTAGTGTTAATGTCAGTAGTGTTCATGTCTGTAGTGTTCATGTCAGTAGTGTTAATGTCAGTAGTGTTAATGACAGTAGTGATCATGTCAGTAGTGTTCATGTCAGTAGTGTTCATGTCAGTAGTGTTCATGTCAGTAGTGATCATGTCAGTAGTGTTCATGTCAGTAGTGTTCATGTCAGTAGTGATCATGTCAGTAGTGATCATGTCAGTAGTGTTCATGTCAGTAGTGTTCATGTCAGTAGTGTTCATGTCAGTAGTGTTAATGTCAGTAGTGTTCATGTCTGTAGTGTTCATGTCTGTAGAGTTAATGTCTGTAGTGTTAATGTCTGTAGTGTTCATGTCAGTAGTGTTAATGTCAGTAGTGTTCATGTCAGTAGTGTTAATGTCAGTAGTGTTCATGTCTGTAGTGTTCATGTCTGTAGAGTTAATGTCAGTAGTGTTAATGACAGTAGTGTTCATGTCTGTAGTGTTCATGTCAGTAGTGTTAATATCTGTAGTGTTAATGACAGTAGTGTTAATGTCTGTAGTGTTCATGTCAGTAGTGTTAATGTCTGTAGTGTTCATGTCAGTAGTGTTAATGTCTGTAGTGTTAATGACAGTAGTGTTAATGTCTGTAGTGTTCATGTCAGTAGTGTTCATGTCTGTAGTGTTAATGTCAGTAGTGTTCATGTCAGTAGTGTTAATGTCAGTAGTGTTCATGTCAGTACTGTTAATGTCAGTAGTGTTAATGTCAGTAGTGTTAATGTCTGTAGTGTTAATGACAGTAGTGTTAATGTCTGTAGTGTTAATGTCTGTAGTGTTCATATCAGTAGTGTTAATGTCTGTAGTGTTAATGACAGTAGTGTTAATGTCTGTAGTGTTAATGACAGTAGTGTTCATGTCAGTAGTGTTAATGTCAGTAGTGTTAATGTCTGTAGTGTTCATGACAGTAGTGTTAATGTCAGTAGTGATCATGTCAGTAGTGATCATGTCAGTAGTGTTAATGACAGTAGTGTTAATGTCTGTAGTGTTCATGACAGTAGTGTTCATGTCAGTAGTGTTAATGACAGTAGTGATTATGTCAGTAGTGATCATGTCAGTAGTGTTAATGACAGTAGTGTTCATGTCAGTAGTGTTAATGTCAGTAGTGTTCATGTCTGTAGTGTTCATGTCAGTAGTGTTAATGTCAGTAGTGTTAATGACAGTAGTGATCATGTCAGTAGTGATCATGTCAGTAGTGATCATGTCTGTAGTGTTCATGTCAGTAGTGATCATGTCAGTAGTGTTCATGTCAGTAGTGTTAATGACAGTAGTGTTCATGGCAGTAGTGATCATGTCAGTAGTGTTCATGTCAGTAGTGTTCATGTCAGTAGTGATCATGTCAGTAGTGTTCATGTCTGTAGTGTTCATGTCAGTAGTGTTCATGTCAATAGTGTTAATGTCAGTAGTGTTAATGTCAGTAGTGCTCATGTCAGTAGTGTTAATGTCAGTAGTGTTAATGACAGTAGTGATCATGTCAGTAGTGATCATGTCAGTAGTGTTCATGTCAGTAGTGTTCATGTCAGTAGTGTTAATGTCAGTAGTGCTCATGTCAGTAGTGTTAATGTCAGTAGTGTTAATGACAGTAGTGATCATGTCAGTAGTGATCATGTCAGTAGTGTTCATGTCAGTAGTGTTCATGTCAGTAGTGTTAATGTCAGTAGTGCTCATGTCAGTAGTGTTAATGTCAGTAGTGTTAATGACAGTAGTGATCATGTCAGTAGTGATCATGTCAGTAGTGTTCATGTCAGTAGTGTTCATGTCAGTAGTGTTCATGTCAGTAGTGTTCATGTCAGTAGTGATCATGTCAGTAGTGTTAATGTCTGTAGTGTTCATGTCTGTAGTGTTCATGTCAGTAGTGTTCATGTCAATAGTGTTCATGTCAGTAGTGTTAATGACAGTAGTGCTCATGTCAGTAGTGTTAATGTCAGTAGTGTTAATGACAGTAGTGATCATGTCAGTAGTGATCATGTCAGTAGTGTTCATGTCAGTAGTGTTCATGTCAGTAGTGTTAATGTCAGTAGTGCTCATGTCAGTAGTGTTAATGTCAGTAGTGTTAATGACAGTAGTGATCATGTCAGTAGTGATCATGTCAGTAGTGTTCATGTCAGTAGTGTTCATGTCTGTAGTGTTCATGTCAGTAGTGTTCATGTCAGTAGTGTTCATGTCTGTAGTGTTCATGTCAGTAGTGTTAATGTCAGTAGTGTTCATGTCTGTAGTGTTCATGTCAGTAGTGTTCATGTCTGTAGTGTTCATGTCAGTAGTGTTAATGTCAGTAGTGTTAATGTCTGTAGTGTTAATGTCAGTAGTGTTCATGTCAGTAGTGTTCATGTCAGTAGTGTTAATGTCTGTAGTGTTAATGACAGTAGTGTTAATGTCAGTAGTGTTCATGTCAGTAGTGTTCATGTCAGTAGTGTTAATGTCTGTAGTGTTAATGACAGTAGTGATCATGACAGTAGTGATCATGTCAGTAGTGTTAATGTCAGTAGTGTTAATGTCAGTAGTGTTCATGTCAGTAGTGTTAATGTCTGTAGTGTTCATGTCAGTAGTGATCATGTCTGTAGTGTTCATGTCAGTAGTGATCATGTCAGTAGTGTTCATGTCAGTAGTGTTAATGACAGTAGTGATCATGTCAGTAGTGTTCATGTCAGTAGTGTTCATGTCAGTAGTGTTCATGTCAGTAGTGTTCATGTCAGTAGTGTTCATGTCAGTAGTGTTCATGTCTGTAGTGTTCATGTCTGTAGTGTTCCTGTGGGTGTTTACAGCCTCTTCGTACACACTTGACAGCGACTGATCAAACCTCCTGGAAACTCTCCTTTCACAGTCTGAGGCTTCGGCTTACTGTGGGGCGAGAGACACACACATGTTAGAGGAGAGAGAGGGAGTTTACACAACACATCATCTCTACCAAGTTTAAACAGACGGCACTGCCCCCTGCTGGTGCTTAAAAAAGTATCGTACCTGAACATGTGATCAACACGTATCGTACCTGAACATGTGATCAACAGGTATCGTACCTGAACATGTGATCATCAGGTATCGTACCTGAACATGTGATCAACACGTATCGTACCTGAACATGTGATTTGACACGTATCGTACCTGAACATGTGATCAACACGTATCGTACCTGAACATGTGATCAACAGGTATCATACCTGAACATGTGATCAACAGGTATCGTACATGAACATGTGATCAACACGTATCGTACCTGAACATGTGATCAACAGGTATCGTACCTGAACATGTGATCAACAGGTATCGTACATGAACATGTGATTTGACACGTATCGTACCTGAACATGTGATCAACAGGTATCGTACCTGAACATGTGATCAACATGTATCGTACCTGAACATGTGATTGGACACGTCTCGTACCTGAACATGTGATCAACAGGTATCGTACCTGAACATGTGATTGGACACGTCTCGTACCTGAACATGTGATCAACACGTATCGTACCTGAACATGTGATGAACACATCTCGTACCTGAACATGTGATCAACAGGTATCGTACCTGAACATGTGATCAACAGGTATCGTACCTGAACATGTGATCATCAGGTATCGTACCTGAACATGTGATCAACACGTATCGTACCTGAACATGTGATTTGACACGTATCGTACCTGAACATGTGATCAACACGTATCGTACCTGAACATGTGATCAACAGGTATCGTACCTGAACATGTGATCAACAGGTATCGTACATGAACATGTGATCAACACGTATCGTACCTGAACATGTGATCAACAGGTATCGTACCTGAACATGTGATCAACAGGTATCGTACATGAACATGTGATTTGACACGTATCGTACCTGAACATGTGATCAACAGGTATCGTACCTGAACATGTGATCAACATGTATCGTACCTGAACATGTGATTGGACACGTCTCGTACCTGAACATGTGATCAACAGGTATCGTACCTGAACATGTGATTGGACACGTCTCGTACCTGAACATGTGATCAACACGTATCGTACCTGAACATGTGATGAACACATCTCGTACCTGAACATGTGATCAACAGGTATCGTACCTGAACATGTGATCAACAGGTATCGTACCTGAACATGTGATCAACACGTATCGTACCTGAACATGTGATTGGACACGTCTCGTACCTGAACATGTGATCAACACATATCGTACCTGAACATGTGATCAACACGTATCGTACCTGAACATGTGATTTGACACGTATCGTACCTGAACATGTGATCAACACGTATCGTACCTGAACATGTGATCAACATGTATCGTACCTGAACATGTGATCAACAGGTATTGTACCTGAACATGTGATTTGACACGTATCGTACCTGAACATGTGATCAACAGGTATCGTACCTGAACATGTGATCAACACGTATAGTACCTGAACATGTGATTTGACACGTATCGTACCTGAACATGTGATCAACACGTATCGTACCTGAACATGTGATCAACACGTATCCTACCTGAACATGTGATCAACAGGTATCGTACCTGAACATGTGATTTGACACGTATCGTACCTGAACATGTGATCCACACGTATCGTACCTGAACATGTGATTGGACACGTCTCGTACCTGAACATGTGATCAACACGTATCGTACCTGAACATGTGATTTGACACATATCGTACCTGAACATGTGATCAAAATGTATCGTACCTGAACATGTGATCAACAGGTATCGTACCTGAACATGTGATTTGACACGTATCGTACCTGAACATGTGATCAACAGGTATCGTACCTGAACATGTGATCAACACGTATCGTACCTGAACATGTGATTTGACACGTATCGTACCTGAACATGTGATCAACACGTATCGTACCTGAACATGTGATCAACAGGTATCGTACCTGAACATGTGATCAACACGTATCGTACCTGAACATGTGATCAACATGTATCGTACCTGAACATGTGATCAACACGTATCGTACCTGAACATGTGATCAACATGTATCGTAAATGAACATGTGATCAACACGTATCGTACCTGAACATGTGATCAACACGTATCGTACCTGAACATGTGATTTGACACGTATCGTACCTGAACATGTGATCAACACGTATTCTACCTGAACATGTGATCAACACGTATCGTACCTGAACATGTGATCAACACGTATCGTACCTGAACATGTGATCAACACGTATCCTACCTGAACATGTGATCAACACGTATCGTACCTGAACATGTGATTTGACACGTATCGTACCTGAACATGTGATTTGACATTATCGTACCTGAACATGTGATCAACACGTATCGTACCTGAACATGTGATCAACACGTATCGTACCTGAACATGTGATTTGACACGTCTCGTACCTGAACATGTGATCAACAGGTATCGTACCTGAACATGTGATTGGACACGTATCGTACCTGAACATGTGATCAACACGTATCGTACCTGAACATGTGATTTGACACGTATCGTACCTGAACATGTGATTTGACACGTATCGTACCTGAACATGTGATCAACACGTATCGTACCTGAACATGTGATCAACAGGTATCGTACCTGAACATGTGATCAACACGTATCGTACCTGAACATGTGATCAACACGTATCGTACCTGAACATGTGATTTGACACGTATCGTACCTGAACATGTGATCAACACGTATCGTACCTGAACATGTGATCAACACGTATCGTACCTGAACATGTGATCAACACGTATCGTACCTGAACATGTGATCAACACGTATCGTACCTGAACATGTGATCAACACGTATCGTAAATGAACATGTGATTTGACACGTATCGTACCTGAACATGTGATCAACACGTATCGTACCTGAACATGTGATTTGACACGTATCGTACCTGAACATGTGATCAACACGTATCCTACCTGAACATGTGATCAACACGTATCGTACCTGAACATGTGATCAACACGTATCGTACCTGAACATGTCTCTGGGGTTGAGCGCAGCCAGCCAGTAGCTGTAGGAGTCGGTGTAGTAGTTGCAGGTTCCTCGGCCGTGACACTCGATGAAGGGAATCTTCCTGAAGTTCTCCAGACAGGATCCAGGTGAGGCCAGGGGCTGACCTGACCCCTCCGCCCCCACACCTGTTTCCTGGAGACCAACAATAACAGCAGAAAGGTCAAAGGTCAAAGCAGCAGCTAGCAATGAGGTGAACCCTGTGACTCAGTCAAACATTTGAATCTCACCATCACGAAGGAGAATCCAAACCAGAGAGGATCCCAGCCCGAGGGACAGTCTGGGACCAAACTGGTCTGACTGTGGATAGCGATCACGTTAGCTCGGGCCTCACATACAGTGCACCTGTGACACATGAAACACACAGTACACGTGATACACATGACACAGACCTACAGTACACCTTTGTGTGTGTGTGTGTGTGTGTGTGTGTGTGTGTGTGTGTGTGTGTGTGTGTGCGTGTGTGTTTTACCGGCTGATGTAACTCTCCAGAAGTTGCCCAGAGATAAATGGGACGCTGCCTGGCAGTGTTTCGTTGGTGGAGAGCCAATAGGAGTAATCGTTGCGTGAGGCGTAGCGACAGGTGCTGTCGGTGTTACAGAACAAGAAGGGCATGGTGGTGAAGAGAGGGAGACAACTGCCTAACGTACCTGCAGACAGAGAGAGAGAGAGAGAGAGAGAGAGGGAGAGAGGGAGAGAGAGAGAGAGAGAGGGAACGTTTAAGAGCGTTCGGTGATCTATGATCTCCGTAACAACGATGCTAGCTCCTGAAGTAAAGAGAACTCCTGTTACCCAGGTCTTGTCCGTGAGCTCGGTTGTTTCCGTTGATGAACAGCAGTGAGTATCCACTGTACACCTCACTGGACCCTGCAGGGCATGATGGGACAAAGAGGTTTTGGCTGTGTCTGGTGAACAGGAAGCCGTCCTTCTCTGTCGTGTCCCCACAGGGACCCCGCAGACCTGGAATACCTTTAGCACCGACCAGACCTCGTTGACCTGCAACACCTGTCGTCATAGAGACAGATCTGGAATCAACTGCTGGTTTAGATCGAGGAAAACAAACTACAGCACATTTCAAAGTTCTCAGAGTCTAGATGGTTCAACAACCTGGTCTCTGGATGTGGACCTGGTCTATGGACTTGAACCTGGCCTCATGATGTGAACCTTGTCTCTGGATGCGGACCTGATCTCTGGATGGGAACATGGTCTCTGGATGTGGACCTGGTGTCTGGATGTGGTCATGGTGTCTGAACTTGAACCTGGTCTCATGATGAGAACCTTGTCTTTGGATGTGGACCTTGTTTCTGGACATGGACCTGGTCCCTGGACTTGAACCTGTCTTATGATGTGAACCTTGTCTTTGGATGTGGACCTGGTTTCTGGATGTGGACCTGGTCGTGGTCCTGGTCCCTGGACTTGAACCTATCTTATGATGTGAACCTTGTCTTTGGATGTGGACCTGGTCTGGGCTGACAGATAATCAGATTTGGTACCTTTCAGTCCCTGGAATCCTCTGCCTCCCTGATCCCCTTTCAGTCCAGGATGACCTCCTGATCCTTGGTTACCCGCTTGCCCTTCACTCCCCTTCACACCTGCAGCCACGAAACACAGCTTTAAAATGAAAATCCCACTGTTTGTATGTAAAACTGCATCTGCTCCTCTCAGACCTGAAGCCTAAAACATATTTACACACTCACCTGGGATTCCTTGTCTCCCACGAGCCCCTGGGGGTCCCTTTTGTCCTTGGCGGCCCTGATCTCCAGTCAAGCCTTCGTCTCCTAGAACTAGGTCCACCTCCCTGGATACATCCTTCCCCCTTGTTCCTGCAGGGGGCAGTATTCAGTAGTGAGCAGTGCACTGTTAATTTCTGTGTCAGACCAGCCGTAAAGTGTCCGGCTGCTGTGATTGGACAGTTCGCTGTGTGATGTAACTGTATACCTCTCCTCCCAGTTGGTCCTGGGGGTCCTTGTGACCCGGTGTTACCTGGTGGTCCCTCGTCTCCCTTCAGACCTGAAACACACAGGGAGCCCAGGGGAAGCTCGTTACAGTCAAACAGGAAGCTTCACTTCAGAGTCCCACAGAACAACTAGAGTAACAGGAACACTGGTCACTTGACTGGACTTCTTACCCACAGGTCCTGTGACACCAGTTTCTCCAGTCCCGCCTTTGTGTCCAGGTGGTCCCAGGGGTCCTTCTCCCCCCTGTCAACGACAAACATACTAGATGATGATTTCATCTAGGAGAGGCGACTCAGTTCAAACCCAGCATGAGTTCCTCCAAAGATGGAAAAATACAGCAGAATGTCGTCTGCATACAGAGATCACAATGTAGTTGTAAAAAGTATCTTAACATTAATTTATCATAGATGAACTAATCAATATATACACTAGTCACCAAAAAGATCAACTGAACCTTTGTGGTCAAATTTAGTTGAAAGTCAGAATGATTTATGTTTAAATATTTCTTATTTGCTTATTTCATCCAAAGACTTGACTCAGTTCAGCACCGCCTCTCTGTTTGGGATTTGAGATTAACTGGATGCTAAATTCAATTTCTCAATCTATGTAACTATGGGATAAACTGACCGGCTTTCCTCTTGGCCCAGGGTCGCCAAGGTAACCAGGGGATCCTGGGCCACCAGTTGCTCCCTTAGCTCCCATCTCTCCTTTATTACCAGGACCTGGAGGACCAGGAGGACCCTGACAGCCGGAGGGACCTACAAGTACAGAGACCATTAGAGACATGATGTTCAGAAACCTACAGAGTTTGCATCGCTGCTGGGATTCATCGAGAGCTCCCTCAAACTGTCACAAGTGATTTAAACCTCACCTTTCCTTTAAGTGCTAAAAGAAAATCAGGATCAAACGTTCTAGAGAACCTACTAAAAGGACTCAATGTGCCTATTTACCCTTTGGCCCTTGTGCTCCAGAGACTCCGTCTTCTCCACTTAGTCCTGCAATGCAGATTCCTTCCCGTCCAGGATAGCCGGGAAGACCAGGGGGTCCAGGGGGACCAGGACAACCCGGATTTCCCCCAGGACCACTGGAACCAGCAGGGCCACACGGACCTGGAGGGCCCTTCTCTCCAAATGAGCCTGAGGAGATGGAGCATGTGGCGTGTGTTATATTTCTTCCTCTTTAGCTCTATTGAAGCTAAACTCATGATCAGAGGTGAGGACTCACCAAGTGGACCTTTCCCTCCTTCTGGGCCCCGGGGTCCAGTTCCAGGAGCTGGGGAAAGAATACTGGTCAAGGCTGTTCACAACAACTCTTGGCAATTGACTTATTTTGTGCATGTAAATGTTTTGACTATTCAAACCAGATCCAGTTTCATCCAATCTGGCCTCCTACCTCCCATGGCTCCTTTCTCTCCTGGAGGCCCAGGTATCCCATCTTGTCCCTGGTTCCCTCTCGGACCAGCCGGACCAGGATCTCCAGGAGCCCCCTTGTTACCTAAGAAATGTTGTTACACCAGCCTGTTCTATCCACTCAGTCGAAAAGACGCAGAGGACGAGCACTACTGCCACCGAATGGCTTTAATAACTGTGTATCACTGGTTTATTACCTGAAAGACCGCAAGGTCCTGGTGGGCCAGTTGTCCCTGAAGAACCATCATTACCCTTCTCACCAAGAGATCCAGGAGGACCTGTGACAGACAGACAGACAGACAGACAGACAGACAGACAGACAGACAGACAGACAGACAGACAGACAGACAGACAGACAGACAGACAGACAGACAGACAGACAGACAGACAGACAGACAGACAGACAGACAGACAGACAGACAGACAGACAGACAGACAGACAGACAGACAGACAGACAGACAGACAGACAGACAGACAGACAGACAGACAGACTTAGCATAGCTTAGCATAGATGTTCATTTAGTCAAGTTTCCAGCCAAAGTTTAAACAAATATGATAACATTTCCGGACAACAAAGAAACGGTGATGTTAAGGTGTCTTGTGTTCATGTGAGTAATGTTCCAGTGTCTTCAGTTTTCATCTCTTCATGTTTCGTGGGTGAAGAGTTCAGTGTCCAGCTGCTACTCCTTCATATCGGAAGGAGACAGTTGAGATGGTTCGGTTATTTGGTCGGGACTCGCCTGGACGACTTCCACTGGAGGTTTTCTGGGCACGTCCAGGAGGGATTAGGTTGGATGGATGGATGGATGGATGGATTGATGGATGGATGGATTAAATAAAAGTCCATCTTTTGAATTTATGCTAAAATCACTTTATTTGAACCTTTTTATTTCCATACAACAGAACACAGATGGACCACAGACTGTTTAATCTTTGATAAATGTATAAACAGTATCGAATCATACCTCTGCATCCCGGGGGCCCAGTGTCTCCTTTAGGGCCACAGGGGCCACAGACTCCTGGAAGACCAAAGTTCCCAGAGTCTCCTGGTTTCCCCTTTGTTCCTAATAGTCCTGGACACCCTGAATTCCCCTGTGAGGGACACAGAGCCAGAAAGACACTCAAACACATCTCTAGTCAAATACTAAACTAAACACATCAAATTCATAAATATGTATTTATGTATAATGGAAATGGAAAAACTCTCAATTTAAAGGTTATTGATTTAAAAAACTACATTTGGCTTGAATCAGCATGAGTTCCTGAGAGATGGAAAAGGTCAAAGAACAAGAAGAAGCAAGAACAGGACCCGGGCAGACTTAAAGCAAAGGAAGAAGGCTGCGATACCTTCTCTCCAGGACATCCTTTAGATCCAGGTCCAGGTGGACTCGGTTCTCCTTTATAACCTTTAGGACCTCCTGATCCTGGTTGTCCATCTGGGCCAGATTCTCCACATGGGCCTGTGGAACCTTTCTCACCTTGAAATCCTGCACAAAGCGAATCAGAAGATCACAGAAAAGCAGAAACCTGACGAGACTGTAAGATCTTCTGATGTTGGTCTTTTCAACATGCAGTGAGTCGTGGGGGGGGGGTGACAAGGTTACCTGGCCTCCCCATCTCCCCTGGGTTACCAGGAAGACCCCTGGGACCAGGAGGAACCGTCTGTCCATCTCTGCCAGGGTCGCCAGGAAGGCCTGAACCACAGACACAACCATTTTGTTTGTTTTAGTTTAAGACTAAATCATAAACAACATGGGTTCAATATTCACTTAACAATGATCCAAACCCTGCACCTTCTGGTCCGGCCTCTCCAGGGGCACCGCTGCTGGCGTCCGGGCCCTGAGGTCCAGAGAGGCCCCTCCCTCCTTTACTACCAGTGATCCCTGTGGGCCCTGCAGGTGAGACAGGAAGCAGACAGACAGGTCACACAGGCTGTGAGACTGAACCGCTCATGACTACTGCACAGTGACCAGATTACATATACAATGTTTATAGAAAACAGAACCTGGATCTCCAGCGTCTCCCGGGTCTCCATGTGTCTCAACAGAGGTCTGCAGTCCTTTAGGTCCGGTCTGCCCTCTGTCCCCCTGAGGCCCTGGAGGCCCCTGAGAACCCCTGACCCCGTCCACTCCCATCTGACCTGAGACACAGAGAGACAGTTAAAGTCAGACACAACTGACTGATTGAGCGATTGATTGATTGATTGATTGATTGATTGATTGATTGATTGATTGATTGATTGATTGATTGATTGATTGATGAGTGATTACACCTTGTGGTCCTGGTCGCCCCGTATCTCCTGGTTTCCCATCATCCCCTATAGGCCCAAGAAGTCCTGGAGGACCCGTGTCCCCTCTAGTACCTGTAACACACATATATTGTAGGTTGTTGATCCCATACGTTCAGCTGCTGCCATCTTTCGTTTCACATGTTTCAACAGAACAACTCGTTCATTCTGTCGTCCCTGTTCATTTAGAATCAGCATAGGGCCAAATCATAAAACCGTTTATAATAGAGAAACCAGCAGTTCCCACAATGAGCAGAACTTTGTGACTGTGGAGGAAAAACTCCCTCATTCACAGAAAGAAGGGAGAGAAGAGAAAGAGGTCGTGGGGAGAGGGAGGGAGAGAGAGAGACCAGCAGCATCAGGTATCAGCTCTGACTTTAATGTGTTCACAGTTTTATCAAATAAACACAGAATGTAATAGAATGTCTCTCCAGGATCAGTTAATCATAGTAAATTCAAATGTAATTAAAAAATGGTCAGACAGAATCAGGTTTTGGGGAAATATCAGAACAAAATCAAGGGTGTGATTTCAGCAGTGAGTGGGTCTCTTCACATGTTGGGTGAAACCAGTTGAGTCTGTTATTGAGTTGAACCTCACCTGGGCTTCCTGGCTCCCCATTGGTCCCACTCAGGCCTTCCAGTCCGATACCTCCTATTGGTCCTTGAGGTCCATCGAGCCCTGGAGTCCCGCATGCCCCCCGAGGCCCCAGGGGTCCCACACCCGGCCGCCCAGGGTCACCCTGTAACCCCTTTGAGCCTCTGGCCCCTGGGGAGCAGAACATCTGTTAGACTGAGACACAAGTGGGTTCTTCTTTCACTAAATTCTACAAAGAAACGTTGGGGCTACTTCCTGAGTGAACTACCTGTGAATCCGATGACACCCATCTGTCCTTCCTCTCCATCAGGTCCAGGATCTCCTTCCTTACAGGGTCCAACAAAACCAAAGGCACCAGGTTCACCATCCGGACCACAACGACCTGAGAGAGACTCAGGTGAAGGTGATATTGTCTCTACATGGAAACTTGAGCCTACGAGAGATGTCAGTTCTCATGGAATTCATTTTATTGTTCATCATAACCTAAAATGAGCTACCATTGGGTCCTGGTGGGGCATCCTGTCCCGGAGGTCCTGGAACTCCATTGATTCCCTGGGGTCCGGGTTCTCCTCGGGAGCCCACAGAGCCATCATCTCCCTGAGGGCCTGGCTGACCCTGCTGTCCTGGGAACCCAGCAGCTCTGTCCCCCTGTGAGCACAGAAACAGGTTTACAACTCACAGAGACTCGGGTCTGACAGAGGACGTGGGAGGGGCTTCTTCTTCTTCAGTCCACTTACACATCAAGGACAAGGGACACCATCCTTTCAGTGGTAATGAAGTCTGAAGCCTCATCACCACTTCCTCTGAGAAATGATGCTAAAATGTCTCTGATACAAACGCTGCTATCTTGCACATTGTTATTCTGAGTCTCAGACGTTATCGACCTCAATCTGAAACCTTGGACATGGTTTAGGTTTGGTCCACACTACCTTCGGCCCCGGCACCCCCGGTGGACCAGATGGTCCCGCACGGCCCTTGATTCCAAAACTCGATAAGCCTGGATCACCTGAAGGTCCCTTCACTCCTGCGGTCAGACAAAATTAAATATGCATTATTGCTATTTTTCATCAGCCGACTGGTTTCTTCAGTATGGTTCCTACACTGACCTTTCACCCCTGGGAACCCTGGGGGCCCCTGCACAGAAAACCCACTGTCTCCTTCTTCCCCCTTTGGACCAGCAGGTCCAGGATCACCTGGAGCTCCCGTCACACCTGTGAGATGAACATGAACAGATGAATGATGCAGTTTGACTTTTGCATATTTCAAATAAAGAGCTGGCTGCTGGGGCCCGGCTCTGGGGCCCTGAGCGGTTACATGGTTAGTGGGACCAGTGACTTATATAAGTAGATTCTAACGGATTGTTTAGTTTTGATATTAAAAGCCGATCCGCCAGGTGAACCGGTCTCACCTTCAGGTCCTGGATTTCCTGATAAACCTTTCTCTCCTTTCTGTCCTGGATCCCCTGGAGAAGTCTTGATTTCACTTGGAGAACCTTTTTCACCTGAAACAGACGGACGGTCGGACAGAGAGAGAGAGAGAGAGAGAGAGAGAGAGAGAGAGAGAGAGACGTAGTTCAGGGCCTGGGCAATCAAGATGACTCTCTCACCAGGACTCTCTCACCTGGAATCTCTCACCTGGACTCTCTCATCTGGTCTCTCTCACCAGACTCTCTCACCTGGACTCTCTCATCTGGACTCTCTCACCTGGACTCTCTCACCTGGACTCTCTCACCTGGACTCTCTCACCTGGACTCTCTCACCAGGACTCTCTCACCAGGACTCTCTCACCTGGACTCTCTCACCAGGACTCTCTCACCTGGACTCTCTCACCTGGACTCTCTCACCAGGACTCTCTCACCTGGACTCTCTCACCAGGACTCTCTCACCTGGACTCTCTCACCAGGACTCTCTCACCTGGACTCTCTCACCTGGACTCTCTCACCAGGACTCTCTCACGTGGACTCTCTCACCTGGACTCTCTCACCTGGACTCTCTCACCTGGACTCTCTCACCTGGACTCTCTCACCTGGACTCTCTCACCAGGACTCTCTCACCTGGACTCTCTCACCTGGACTCTCTCACCAGGACTCTCTCACCTGGACTCTCTCACCAGGACTCTCTCACCTGGACTCTCTCACCAGGACTCTCTCACCAGGACTCTCTCACCTGGACTCTCTCACCTGGACTCTCTCACCTGGACTCTCTCACCTGGACTCTCTCACCTGGACTCTCTCATCTGGACTCTCTCACCTGGACTCTCTCACCTGGACTCTCTCACCTGGACTCTCTCACCAGGACTCTCTCATCTGGACTCTCTCACCAGGACTCTCTCACCAGGACTCTCTCACCAGGACTCTCTCACCAGGACTCTCTCACAAGGACTCTCTCACCAGGACTCTCTCACCAGGACTCTCTCACCAGGACTCTCTCACCAGGACTCTCTCACCTGGACTCTCTCACCAGGACTCTCTCACCTGGACTCTCTCACCTGGACTCTCTCACCTGGACGGACTCACCTTGTTTTCCAGGACTCTCTCACCAGGACTCTCTCACCAGGACTCTCTCACCTGGACTCTCTCACCTGGACTCTCTCACCTGGACTCTCTCACCTGGACTCTCTAACCAGGACTCTCTCACCTAGACTCTCTCACCTGGACTCTCTAACCAGGACTCTCTCACCTAGACTCTCTCACCTGGACTCTCTCATCTGGACTCTCTCATCTGGACTCTCTCATCTGGACTCTCTCACCTAGACTCTCTCACCAGGACTCTCTCATCTGGACTCTCTCACCAGGACTCTCTCACCTGGACTCTCTCACCTGGACTCTCTCACCTGGACTCTCTAACCAGGACTCTCTCACCTAGACTCTCTCACCTGGACTCTCTAACCAGGACTCTCTCACCTAGACTCTCTCACCTGGACTCTCTCATCTGGACTCTCTCATCTGGACTCTCTCACAAGGACTCTCTCACCAGGACTCTCTCACCAGGACTCTCTCACCAGGACTCTCTCACCAGGACTCTCTCACCTGGACTCTCTCACCAGGACTCTCTCACCTGGACTCTCTCACCTGGACTCTCTCACCTGGACGGACTCACCTTGTTTTCCAGGACTCTCTCACCAGGACTCTCTCACCAGGACTCTCTCACCTGGACTCTCTCACCTGGACTCTCTCACCTGGACTCTCTCACCTGGACTCTCTAACCAGGACTCTCTCACCTAGACTCTCTCACCTGGACTCTCTAACCAGGACTCTCTCACCTAGACTCTCTCACCTGGACTCTCTCATCTGGACTCTCTCATCTGGACTCTCTCATCTGGACTCTCTCACCTAGACTCTCTCACCAGGACTCTCTCATCTGGACTCTCTCACCAGGACTCTCTCACCTGGACTCTCTCACCTGGACTCTCTCACCTGGACTCTCTAACCAGGACTCTCTCACCTAGACTCTCTCACCTGGACTCTCTAACCAGGACTCTCTCACCTAGACTCTCTCACCTGGACTCTCTCATCTGGACTCTCTCATCTGGACTCTCTCATCTGGACTCTCTCACCTAGACTCTCTCACCAGGACTCTCTCATCTGGACTCTCTCACCAGGACTCTCTCACCTGGACTCTCTCACCAGGACTCTCTCATCTGGACTCTCTCACCAGGACTCTCTCACCTGGACTCTCTCATCTGGACTCTCTCACCTAGACTCTCTCACCAGGACTCTCTCACCTGGACTCTCTCATCTGGACTCTCTCACCTAGACTCTCTCACCAGGACTCTCTCACCAGGACTCTCTCACCTGGACTCTCTCACCTGGACTCTCTCACCTGGACTCTCTCACCTGGACTCTCTCACCAGGACTCTCTCACCAGGACTCTCTCATCTGGACTCTCTCATCTGGACTCTCTCACCAGGACTCTCTCACCTGGACTCTCTCACCAGGACTCTCTCACCTGGACTCTCTCACCTGGACTCTCTCACCAGGACTCTCTCACCAGGACTCTCTCACCTGGACTCTCTCACCTGGACTCTCTCACCAGGACTCTCTCACCAGGACTCTCTCACGTGGACTCTCTCACCAGGACTCTCTCACCTGGACTCTCTCACCTGGACTCTCTCACCAGGACTCTCTCACCAGGACTCTCTCACGTGGACTCTCTCACCTGGACTCTCTCACGTGGACTCTCTCACCTGGACTCTCTCACCAGGACTCTCTCACCTGGACTCTCTCACCTGGACGGACTCACCTTGTTTTCCAGGAGTCCCTCGCTGTCCCAGGACCCCCACGCTGCCTTTGGCTCCTGGAGGTCCTGGAAGGCCGACCCCAGGAGGTCCTGGAGGTCCCCTCTGTCCTGTCAGTCCTCTGGGGCCGCCCCCCCCGAGTGGGCCCCTGTCACCTTTCTGTCCCAGAGGCCCCTGGAGGACAGACACATGGAAACACAGATTTCTGTCTTTGACCTGGTGGCATGTGACTGACCCCCCCCCCCGACCCGAACTGATACTCACAGGGTTTCCTTTCTGTCCCACAACACCTTTTGATCCAGGGACTCCCACAGCTCCGTCTGTCCCCACAAGACCTGATTGTCCTGCCCCCCCACTGGCCCCTTCCTCCCCCTTCCCCCCCACCCTGTGCAGGATCCCTGGCTCACCAGCAGGTCCTGGGGTCCCCGGGTAGCCGGGGAAACCAAAGGGGCCCTGGGGACAGAAGTACGAGTCATCATGTGACTGTCAGCTGCTAACTGTTGCTAAGCTAACTCTCTATCAAATGATATGATATTATATTTAGTGCTGGACTCACCTGTGCACCAGGTGGTCCTCGAACCCCTGCGACCCCTGTGTCACCTTCAGGTCCCGGAGAACCATTCTCACCTGGAACATTAGGACATCACACAGGTGACTTTCATATTTGATATTCTGATATTCACAAATCACAGTTCGTCAATGTGACAATAAACTTTGATTTGATTTGATTTGATTCGTCTCTTAGATGTTAACATCGTCAACAAGAGTCAAACTACAGAGAAACTCTGTGATGAGTGAACAAAGCTCATGTGAGGATCGTCTCCCAGGACACACACAGGTGCTGATGGACCTGAGCACAACAACACAACAACACAACAACACAACAACAGGATTCACTACATGAGAAGAACCAGTTTGTAACCAAACTGTTCTCCGCTGATCAACAGTGACTCGCTGCGGTGCTAGCGCCACCTGCTGGCGCCTGCACAGAAGCACACGTACAGGTGATAGGTTCAAGTACATCAGGACAAAAGGAGCCTTGAACAGATGACGCTGCAATTAAACACAACACTTATAATTATTTTCAAGGATTCAGGTGACAGCCCATTGAGCTTTAGTAAAGGGGCAGATTCACATGCAGGGATTCTTCAGCTTGGTTGTTCTTGTAGTACTTTGATTTTTCAACAGCACCTGAAGGCAGCACAGTCAGGGAGAATACTACAGATTGTCTCGTGATTTTGAACCCTATTTTAATAAACCTGCCCATTTAAGCGATCACATTGGTTGAGGGGTTGAAAGCACATTGATCTGTAGCTAGACAAACTCAGAAAATATATTTTTCATTGCTTTACACAGTCTTTAAGGTATTTATATATAAGTCTGATTGTCTGATAGAGATAAACTGAGCAGCAATGAGTTATTGACAGTAATGTAGAATATGTGAGTCGACATATTGTATATTATACAATTTTATTTAAACATGAGGTCAAAGGTCACTGTGTGGATCACATTATCTAGCCTTCAGATAACCTGACACGTTCTTACCTGTCACCCCGGCTTCACCTGGCTCTCCTGGTCGACCCGGGGGTCCAGGGGATCCGGGAACAACCGGGCAGACGAAGCATGTCTCCCCCTTGTCACCTGTCAATCAATTAATCAGTCACTCAACCAATCAATCATACAAAGCTTCCATCAGAAATCTGAAATTTGAACTGTGAAAGAAGCTGATGTCAGTGGACGACTGCATATCACAGGTTATCACATGACATCATGTCCTGTGATGTCCTCTTAACGTGAAGTCTCACCCATCTGTCCCTCCTCCCCTCTGGTCCCAGGAAGTCCCATCAGGCCTTTCACACCTCCAGCTCCTGGAGGACCGATGTCTCCAGGCAGGAAATCTGAGAGACAGAGGAGAACCTGTCAGTCACGTCCCTCAGACGCTTCTCTACGACAGATTCTGTTCGTCTGAATCTTTCTTCATGAATCTCTTTGTAAAACAGGTTGTTGTCACCTGGTTCTCCTGGTTCTCCTGGTTCTCCTTCAGCTCCTGGAACTCCTGGGACTCCAGTCTCTCCTGGGGATCCAATGATGAGGGGTCCTGGTTCTCCTGTTTCTCCTTTTGGTCCTGTCAACCCCGGCGTCCCCTGGGGGCCCAGAGGCCCAGGAGGAGCCACACCTTACAAGAAGAAGTGACTTCATTTAAAGTAATATTATACCTTTAATGCTAAATATGTTCTCATCCTTATTTTATGTTTACATTTAATTACCAATAATTTAACTATGATGAATTCTGATGATTAATAATATAGATATTTATATGATCAATAACAGTAAGTGAGAGAGAGAGGGATGTGGTGTGTACCTGTCTCTCCCTCCAGTCCAGGGAAGCCAAGGATTCCTAAAACAAATGCAGAGAAGAGGAGGAAGATGACGAAGAAGAGGAGGATGAAGAAAGAAATCACACTGGTACCCCCCCCCCCCCCCAACACATCCGGTGCTTTATGGTCTGTTTGACTCTAAATGATCATAATTCACTAAATGAACATCAGTTGTTTGAAGAAGACTTGAAACTAGAGACTGAAACAGAAACTCCTGAATGTTACTGACGTTATAAAGAGAGAAGAAGAGTCACTTTCTATAGAAGCTACCAGAGGAGTCGCCCCCTGCTGGTCACCACACAGAACACAGGTCTACATCTGTTTTTATGTCTGTGTTTCACACCTGAACTCAGAGTGAACACCTGTGATGACGTCACCTGAGACAGATGTTGACACCAGGTGTTCAAATCAAATTTAAATGTGATTTAAAATGATATAAACTGTTTTAACTCTTAATAATTGACTGTGTGCTACCTCTTTCTCCAGGGGCTCCAGGGGGTCCTCGGGACCCCGGGACACCAGGCTGACCCTTCAGGAACATGTGATTCCAAACCATCTGATCAACACACAAAAGAAGTTTAATCTGAGGATGAACACTCGGCTGATGTGGCAGCTGGAAGGAACCGGACTTCCTGTTGTCAGTGGTGAGATTAAATTTTCAGCCTCATGACCACGAAATTCACTTTTCTTCTGTTGAAGCAGAATAAAACAATAAAATTCAGTTCCCTCAGACTCACCTCCCCTGGAAAACCTGGAGGTCCACGATCACCTGTCTCCCCCTAAAAACACCAAAGTAGAAAATGACAGTTTGAGGTGACACAGCCACGTTTTCCTGAATGAAGTCCAGGTTGGAATCTGACACACGTGTTCCTGAGCTTCAGCCGGTTCTCACCTCGGCTCCTTCGATACCTGGAGGACCGAGGTTCCCACGGTCCCCCGGGTCTCCCTGCAGACACAAACAGGAAGTCAGTCTCTGCCCAGTCTGGAACTCTAAACTAGCATTAGCATAGCATTAATTACCAGATCCCCGAGTTCTCCGACGAGTCCATCTTTTCCCGGTTTACCCTGGAACACAAACAGCAACACGGTTTACCACCTGCTCAGTGACAACTTTACTGTGGGCGGAAGAAATAAATCCAAATCCATTTTAATCATAGATCAATGTTTGTCTCACCAGTGAGCCAAGGTCACCTTGATCACCCTTATCTCCCTTCACCCCTTCTTTCCCAGGAACACCCTGAAGGACGAAGGAAAACGCACACGTCAGTCATGCTAACCGGAGACGGTAGAACATCCGGCTGAAGCTGCTGGTTCGTTCAGAGTCGACTCACATTCAGTCCACGACAGCCGTTCTCACCAACCTCCCCTGGTTCTCCCTGAAATATAAATGCAGACAGATATCAGCGGGAGAGACAGGCAGACATGCGGACACAGAGACAGACATATGAAGACAGACCTT
This sequence comes from Limanda limanda, assembly GCF_963576545.1. Taxonomy (NCBI): domain Eukaryota; kingdom Metazoa; phylum Chordata; class Actinopteri; order Pleuronectiformes; family Pleuronectidae; genus Limanda; species Limanda limanda. The sequence continues at coordinate 30,451,086 of NC_083641.1, read as the reverse complement.
CAGCTCTTTGGGTCCCTCAGCGTACAGTTTGATTCCCTTCTGTCCAGGAATCCCAGAAGGTCCAAGATCACCCTGAAACCAACCACAGCAGATGATGCTAATGAGGACTGTGTTGAAATCGAGGTCATAGACTGTAAATAAAGATGAACGACGCGTTTCCTCCTCCTTCCACTATCTGAGCTCAGCCAATCAGGAGTCAGTCTCATCTGTCAATCATGACGTCTCATTTCATCAATCAGTCATTTCATCAAATATCTGATTCAAACCAAACTGATCAGAAACACTTGAACAAAATGACCTGAACGACAGAAACCATCTTTGAAACACATTTCTTCTTCTTCTTCTTCTCCTTGATCTTCTTCTTCTTCTCTAAACCATTTAGTCAACGACTACTTTGACTTTAAAGTTTGGTCCACGTCCCATCTGCTAACGTGGAGGAGGAGTTATGATGCTGTGTTATATCTTCTCTTTGTGAGGTTAATTGTCGGATGGTAACCAACGTCCAGGTGCATTACAGCCATCTACTGGATCTGCATCCTGGTTTAGATCTTTTGAGCTTGTTGCCTCGGATGTTTTGTTGTATTGTTTTTATTTGTCGTCTTTTTGAGCTCATGGTTGTTTTGAAAAATCCTATATAAATCAAGTTTAGCTTATTAAACAGTGGATGGTGGTAAGGCACCTTGACGTTGGTTACCTGCCGCCAATAAACCGAATTATGAAAGTTATTATCAATGACCCTCTCTGCTGCGAGCCACCAGGGGGCGATCCAGAGGGTTTGGCTTCACTTTAGGGAGCTGTCATGTCGTCCTTCTTAATTCACAGTCAATGATGTGGAGGTTTACTCACCTTCAGTCCTCTGGGACCTGGGATCACCGGACTGGGACCCTCCTGACCCTGAAACACAAACACAGCGTTGTCACGATATAACAAAACTGCTCTCAGATCGGTTCAGCCTCTGGGAACACTGACCTTTTCTCCCTGTAACCCAGGAAACCCCGGACTTCCCTGAAAATAAAAAAACGTAACAGTTTATGTCATTTAGGGGAATTTCTGATGCTTGAAATAAAGTTTGAGCGTCTCAGATTTGAAGCGTACAGGACGTCCAGCGGGTCCTGGTGGTCCTGCGAGTCCGAGTGGACCAAGATCTCCCCTCAGCCCCTGAAACACAAGCAGCCAATCAGAGTCAAGGTTTTAGATTTAAATGTGTTAAGCACCTGGGTCCACAGCAGATATAATTTGTCATGTTAGCGTGATCTTTGTAGTTACTGAGGTCCATCAACTTGTACTATCAGCAACACTGTGCAGGGAAATCTGTTGAAAGGATTCTCCCTCCTTAGATTTGTCTATTTGGAAACTGAGAGAGAATTTGTCTCGTCTGGAAAAAGAAAACGTTGGTCGGCGGCTGACCTGTTCTCCCTCTGGTCCTGGTGGACCTGTTGGTCCCTTAATGTCGGGGGGGACGGGGAAGACGAAGGAGTCGCCCTGAGACCAGAACAAAACAGAGACCATCAGCAACTTCTGTGCGTTCATCACCTCCAACACAAGGATTCAAAACAGAAGGAGCAACGTCGTTTGATGACACAAATTAAACCTTTAAATGTTTTCACAACGGTCTCATTAAACCAGAAGTGGATCTGCACCGGGCTCAGGCGGGTTCTCTTACCTTCGTGCCTCGCTGTCCTGGTTGACCCTGAAACACATTGACGCAGTTAGCTTTAGCTTTAGCTTCTCAGAGCAAATTAGCATAATTGAGCTTCAGCTTGTTTTGACTCGATTCTTCCAGCATCTAATCAGAGAGTAAGACTGACCTGAAAGCCAACAGGTCCTGGAAGTCCAGGGGCTCCTCTGTACCCAACGTCCCCCTGGAACATCAATCAACATATCTGTCAATCAATCAATTCACCACACGCATCATAAATAACACAAGTTTGAACTTTGACCTGATGGAGGGTAGATCATTATTTTACCAGTGAGTTTGCTGTCTAATGTTTTTCTGCGTTCCCTGTAAATATCACACTTGTCCGACTCTGTTTTAGTGAATCCAGGCTGCGTCGCCTCAGATCTGTTCCCAGATAAATTCATCTGCACGTGACTTTTCAGTGAAAGGTTAAGAAGAGAAATCTGCACCAAGATCCAAACGGAACCAGCATCAGAACGCCGTCGCTATCGATCACTCTGATAACCAGGTTAGAATACTGAGTAATGAGAACTTAAATCATATTGTTACTGGGTAACTGTCCTCAATTACCCAGTAGTAGCAGAGGTAACACATGTTTTTTTATACAGATGATACACATGTGTATCTTACTGCCCCCCTCCATGATGGAACAGATTATTTCTGTAGATAAAAGAGATTAAAGAGATTAAAAAGCTTTTTAATACTGAGATGTTACCTTGTGCCAGATATGCTGTGAACATATTATTTCACAAAAATCTTAATAATAAAGGCAACATAAATACCATTCAAATGTCTGTTGTTGATTTTAATTGATCAATTGATCATATTTTGAATAAGACTTCAGATTAGTTGATTCCAGTAAATGTGTCTTCAAGTCCTCTGACACGCGACCTTTGCCCAGCAGGGGTCAAACTACATTCAGTAAAATACGATGACCCAGTGAGCAGGTACGATCTCCACCTTTGTCCCGTTGCATCCTGGGAAACCGGGTTGGCCAAGTGGTCCGTCATGTCCAGGAAGCCCCTGCAAAACAATGATAAGTAACTAAATGTCCAAGGCATTTTATCTGTAACTTTATTTTATTTCATTAAGACAATATTTCAGATTATTACATTTTTTCAACTCCTTTCCAATTCTGTTACAATGATATTTAATTTAAAAAAAGCTTTTAAACATATAACGTTTGGGTCTTTTACCGGAAGTCCTGGAGGTCCTGGAAAACCTGGTTTCCCTGAAAGACCCTGAAGACACAGGGAGACATATGGTGAGTGACTGAGTCTCTCTCTCTCTCTCTCTCTCTCTCTCTCTCTCTCTCTCTCTCTCTCTCTCTCTCTCTCTCTCTCTCTGTTCATCTTTGTATCACTGATTGTCATCAGTCCTACCCGAGAGCCTTTGAGTCCTGGACTTCCTGCTGCTCCATGTTCACCCTGAGGACAAATTAAACATTATAATACTGTATATTAAGCAGGATATATTATTATAGTATAATGATTGAATATGAGTTTGTAAAAGGTTTTCTAAAATTAATCAGGACCAAACAGAGAATTCTGAGGAAAAACTAGTGAGATAATAACAACGACAGAAACAATGACAAATTAATAACAAAAATAATGACAATAATCGGTGGTTACCTTCTCTCCTGGTGACCCCTGGTGACCTTCGTTTCCAGGGTAACCAACCAGTCCAGGAAGTCCAAGTTCTCCAAGGTGACCATGTTCACCCTGTAAGACACAGGAGGAGATGAGGTGTGAACAGATCCTGTGTCAGTTCACCTGCCGTCCACAGAGGGGCAGTATAGTCCCGTCCGCCCAGGTGGGTTCAGGTGTGTGACCCTGGCTTTGATCCCTGGCTTTGATCTCTGAGCTTCAGCGGAGAGGAACCAGCCTTTCTTCTCCTGCTGAGCCTCACAGGGTTCACACCAGGGTGGTCTCACACCTGAGCCACTTCAGACCACTTCAAGATTCAAGAGTTTTATTATCAGATGCACAACAATAACATGAAGCAGTCGCTGGCTCTCTTCTAGCCTGAGGCCTTCACGCTCACCTTTTGACCTTTGACCCCGTCACAGTGACACAACGATTTCCCACTGCAGTGACACACCTGGAGAGACGAGGAAACACACACACACACAGACTTAAGAAATGAATTAAAAATGTGTAAAAATGTTCCAACACGATCAGCTGTTCTCTGAGGCCCCTTCACGTCATCACGTATTAATCACATCAGACACAGAGTGTGTGAATTCAAACCGCCTGTTGGTGGCGCTGCTGCAGGAGTCTGGTCCAGACTGATGTCACACAACAGCTGCATTGTTGTCGTTGAACATGTTTTTATCTGTGCCACATGTTCCTGAGGATTTAACCCAAACATGTGATTGTGTGGAGCAGCTGTGATAAGCAGACAGACAGGAACACGTCTTATCTCCATTCCTGTCTCACCTCCACACGGGAGACGCCGTGATGGCGGGAGACGCCTGAACACGTCAAAGTTCACTTTACTTTGATTCAGAGAAATAAAATCTGTTTCCGTCTGCAGCAACAAAATGATCCAAAATCATTATTATTATTATTATTATAACATATCTAATGATAGAAATATTCAAGTATTACTAAAACTATTGTGTATATTGTTTGTTTTTTGCTTTGAGTTTTGTAACAGAGTCAAAGTTAAATTCAAGTCTGAGGTTTGTGTTCAGTTGTAGAGTCGAGCGTGTCATGAGATAATGTACGAGATGTGTGTGTGTGTGTTTCTGTGTGTGAAGTGTGTGTGTATGTGCGTGTCTGTTTCTACATGCGTGTGTGTGTGTGTCTGTGTGCGTGTGCTTGACTGTGTGTGTGTGTCTGTGTGCCTGTCTGTGTGTATTTCTATGTGTGTCTGTCTATGTCTGAGTGTGTGTGTCTGTGTGAGTGTCTGTGTGTATTTCTATGTGTGAGTGTGTGTGTGTATGTGTCTATATGTGTGTGTGTGTGTGTATCTGTGTGTGTGTGTGTCTGTGTGTGTGTGTGTGTGTGTGTGTGTGTGTGTGAGTCTGTGTGTGTGTGTGTGTGTGTGTGTGTGTGTGTGTGTGTGTGTGTGTCTGTGTGTGTGTGTGTCACAGTAATAACAGCAGCTCAGGACAAAGGCTGAGCTCAGATGAACTGAATCAACAGATGAAAGACTCTTCACTCGACTGCAGCAGTTTTCACACAGACTCAGAGTCTTTGATCTCAACAAGCTGCTGAGTAACTGTAACTGAGTAACTGTAACTGAGTAACTGTGACTGAGTAACTGTAACTCTGTAACTGTAACTGAGTAACTGTGACTCAGTAACTGTAACTCAGTAACTGTAACTCTGTAACTGTAACTGAGTAACTGTAACTGAGTAACTGTGACTGAGTAACTGTAACTGAGTAACTGTAACTGAGTAACTGTGACTCAGACTGTAACTGAGTAACTGTGACTCAGTAACTGTAACTGTAACTGAGTAACTGTAACTGAGTAACTGTAACTCAGTACTCCTCCCCCTCAGTCTGTAAACAGACAGGTTTTATTTCCTGTCTGACATTCTTCCTACATTCTTTTCAAGAGGGGGGGGGGGTCTCATGTTGTGACTAGAAGCAGAAGAGACAGGAAACAACAAACAAGAGATGTAAACAAAGTTAACACACGCGACACACACACACACACTCACACACACACACACACACACACTCACACACACACACACACTGCTCTGAACATTTCTACTTCTGTAACAACTTAACAAAAGTGATGCCGCAGTGTCTTCTCTATCGCCCCCTGGTGTCTGAATGCAGTACAGATCATAACTCCTCCTCCTCCTCCATGTTAGCAGACGGGACATGAACCAAACTAAAGAATCTAAGTCGACGTTAAATAAAAGTTTGTAAAGATGTTTCTGTGGTTTCAGTTCTTCTCTCTGATGTTTGTTGAAGTTTCTGATCAGTTTGGTTCGAATCAGTTATTGATGATATGAAAACAGGCGGAGACGTGATGATTGACAGCTGACTCCTGATTGGTTGGGAACGTGTGTGGGCGGGACCTCAATACCACGGCCCCACTCCAGGAGTTAATTAGATCGTCACCACAAGAGGGCAGCGTTTGTATCTGGGATATTTCAGCTTCATTTCTGGAGGAGGGTTAGGTTCTCATACAGAGACAAGAACCGGTTCACGTTCAGGTTCTGGATCCGACTCTGTCAAGTTTCCAATAATTATAAATCCTAGTTACTGGTTATGCTGGTTGATGCTATGGTTAGTTTCCAGCCTCTAAATCAGAGACTTGTGTTACCTGGTCTCGTTTTAGGGTGAAAACTCTGGGGTTGTGTTTTAGTCTGAACAGAAAGTGAGACTTCCTGATTGGTTCTCATCAGTCACATGACTCGACCAGCACTCAGCGAACACTGAAGTGAAGTCGCTGCTCTCAGAAAACTGTTCAAAACTTTCTACAGTTTGTGAAACTTTGCTGTTAAAATAAACTAACTGAACAAACACAAAGTTCACACACATCTGTCTGTTACCATGACAACACACACACACGTTCACACACACGTACACACACACACACGCACACACACACACACGTACACACACACACAAACACACACACACACACACACACACACACACACACACACACACACACACACAGACAGACACACGAACACACACACACACACACACACACACACACACACACACACACACACACACACACACACACAGACAGACACACGTACACACACACACACACACACACACACACACACACACACACGCACACACACACACAGACACACGAACACACACTGAATCATGAATCAAAATCAATATTAATCATTTCAATTAAAATCACCTTCAGATTTTCAGTATGAGCCCAACAGACACTTAATTTAAAATCTAATCACTTTGCAGGTGTGTGTGTGGTTGTGTGTCTGTGTGGTTGTGTGGTTGTGTGTCTGTGTGTGTGTGTGTTTGTCTGACCCTTTGCTCCGGAGCAACGCAGCAGCAGAGCAGGAGAACCAGCAGCAGCAGCGGCACGACGCTCCGCCTCACGCCGCCTGGAGGCTCCATCCCTCCGGACTCACAGCTGCACAGTCGCGGCCTCATCGCTCCACGTCCCTCGGCTCGGGATGGACTGCGCTCCCCGGGGGGGGGGCTGTGCAGTAGCCCGCAACATCCACTACACACACTTCCGGTCTTGCTCTGAAAAATAAAAGCCCCAAAACACGGATCTGTTCAAACTGTTAATGACTCATATTAGTTTAATATATAAGAAAAGGGGAAAGTAATAAATACATTAGTATCTGAAGTACTAAATCATATATTTATTGATTTGTTGCACATAGGAAAATAAAAACAACAGGTTTTAACTCAATAACCTGAGATGGATCATATAAAATATATTTTACTGACAATAACAGTCATAATGTTTGACTTTTACTGAAGTAACGTTTGTGAATACTGTGAATAAATATAGATTGATAAATATAATGATGACATGTTTTTTTAATGTTTTACTTAAATATTTTCAGGTAAATATGATAAAACTCTGATGAAGTCTGACGTAATAATGAACAAGTAACACATCAACACACATGGAACCTTCACAGAGGAACATGAAGAACTTCAGTTCACACCCAAGTTTTACTTTAGTTCAACAATACAATACAAATTTAGACTTGGTTCACATTGAATTATTGATAATACAGTATTCCGTTTTGTTGAACAGTGAATAAAGTTTTCAGATTATTTGATTTTGAGAAAGTAAAAAAATAAATAATAACAAATATGAAATGCATGGAAGCCCATTTCCACCACCAGAAATTCTGTATCCCATAATTATGACTCTCATAACAGTCATAACACTAAGTCATAATAATAATGAGAAACAGGATTTTTATTTGCTTCATCACAGTGAAATGAGCTTCCATAGCATGAATGAATTCAAACAGGAGATGAGAAGACGTGGCAGGAAACGTGTTCTCGTAGTGTTTCCTGTCTCTCGAGGGTTAAGAACAGAGGACGTCTCACCTCACTGAAGTCCCATGAGACAAATTGTGATTTGTGAATTTGGGCTATAAAAATAAAATTTGATTGTAAAGTAAAGAAAGTGATTGAAGTGTAGAACAACAAATAGTTTTATACGGTAATAAACAGTCAAACACAGTCATATAAAGTGATAAACCGTTATGAACAGTGTTATAGAGTGGTGTTAGGGTTATTCAATATTTGCGATCTCATGAGTTTAAAGTTTTTTATTCATGAAAATAAACTTCCATCGGTCTCTTCGGGGGCTTTTATTTTGAAGGGCGGTCGCAGCGGGCCGGAAGTGTTGTGTGCGTGGCTGCGGGTTGTTGCGGTGTGTGAACGCGCAGCTCCGTGTGTGACCAGCTGCGGCTCGTGCTCCGGAATCAAACTTCTCCCGCGGACCGAGACCTTCAGGTAAGACGCACCTGAGCTGTGACGTGGGGATCCGGTTAATTAACCGTTAATTAACCGTTAATTAACCCTTAATTAACCGTTAATTACTGTGTCTGCATGACGTCGACGGGTCGATTGCGTTACTTGATGAATGAGCCGCTGATGAAGCTGAGGAGGAGAGGGAAGAAGTAACGGAGTACTTTTACTCAACCACTCGAATGCAGACTGGACTCTGAGATGATGACGTCAGACTGTCACTTGTTTTGTTGTTTAACTTGAACACAAATTAGTTTTAATTCAAAGTTACAGAGTAAATGTCCAGTTTAACAAATACAAATACTCAAAGGCTGTAGAGTAATGGAGTAAAAGTAAATAAATGTACTTTAGGGTTGTAGAGTTATAGAGTGAAAGTTAAGAGTCAGAGCATAAATAATACCCATGTTGAGTTTAAGTACTTTTAAGGTTGTAGAGTATGCAGTAAGTATACAGTCTGTAGGGGCCGTGCCTCTCTCCCATTGGCTGATCAGTGGACGCACTGAGGTCATATTCCTCCAGCTTCTGTGAACATGGTTCTAGATCAAAATGTCTCCAGATCAGTCAAGGCCACAGTGACCTTTGACCTCCAAATTCTATTTGGGTCTCCATTGAGTCTCATTGTATGTTTGTGTCTCATGTAATGAAATTCAGATAATCCTGAAATATTGTGTTCACCATAACCAAAGGTCATGTGACTTTGACCTTCGTCCGCCGAATTCTTATCAGTTCATCCTTCAGCTCCAGTTAATATTTGTGAATTTGAAGAAACTCCCTCGTGGGACGTGGCGTTCACCGGAGTGGAGCAGACGCACAAACGACCTGGAAACATCACAACTCAGACATCAAAACAACAAAAACAAAGTTTGTGTCACGAGTTGAACGAGAAAACAGAGCGAGGATCCAGAGGAAGTGAAAAGCGGTGTGTCAGTGCCAGAGCAGCAGGAGTGGGGGGACGGTCTGGGGACACCTGGTGGCTGAAGGAGGAATAACAGAAAGTTCTGGTGAACACCAGGAGGTGATGAGGAACCATGATGGTACCAAGTGGAGAGCCACAACATTTCTGAGCCCAGCGACTGGTGCTGCTGGTGGAGCAGTGGCTTCATGTCTCTGTGCCAGCGCCACCCAGTGGCAGGAGGTGTAATGTTTTCAGGTTGTCTGTCCCACTCTGTGACCGTCTCCCAACAATCAGCTGCTCACTGGGAACTCACCAGGCGTGTGTGTCCTGAATCGTTAATCTGTGACGAGTTGTCACTGAAAGAAGAACTGATTCTACTTCAGATGTCATCAGCATGAAGACTCTGCAGAGTCTGGTGGAGGCGGAGCCCCAGACTCTGCAGAGTCTGGTGGAGGCGGAGCCCCAGAGGACGTGATTCTAGTTCCTCTCAGAGTCTGTGGGTCTTTAACACTTGATGACATCAACACTTTCACTAACGACTCAGTAGAAACTTCATGTCAGGTCAGTTAATTGCAGGAGAGGGAACACATGAGGGCGTCTGTGGCTGAGGGGGAGAGCGGTCGACCTCGGGCCGGAGGCTGAAGCCCGAGCTGCTCCTCCAGCATCCAGAGCTGCTCAGAGACGCTCTGTATGAACGTGTGTGTGAATGTTAAACTGTAACGAGCTTTGAGTCGTCAGCACTAGAACCGTTCTGTGTGAATACAGAACCATTTACATGAAGAAGCCTCTGATTCCTTCTCCCCAGAGGACGAACTCTGTGTCTTCAGTTTGTCTCTTTTGTCGCTGCAGGACGACCACTGGCGCTGCAGCATCGGGACGTCCTCATTGGCTGAAGAAACTGCCAGGGGTGGAGTCAGAGTGAGGGCTGTGTCGTGGGCGGGACTTCCTCCGAGCGAGGGGACGAGATGCTGCCGACTTCCTGCCACGCCCCCTTCACCTTGCTCTGGTGAATGCAGAAAATCAACATGTGGACTTATAAATAATACATATATTATATACATGTTTTCTCATAAATAATCATCCTCTTCACCCCCCCCCCTTCAGCTGCCTCCTGATGATCCTGACAGCCCCCCCAGCCGCTCGTGGAGTAAGTTCATCTCTCTCTCTCTTTTCATTGGGCTTTGTTATTCCTCCGCTCCCTTCACGCCACGTGTCCGGAAGCGTTACGTTTGTGTCCATCCGTATATCCATTCTTATCAAAACGTAAATATAAATGTTCAGTTCTCCGTGGTCTGTGGAGGAGGCAGAGCTTCATCCTGAGGTTCTGAAGTCAAGCTGCTCCTCGGTGGGCAGCGTCAGGCAGGAGGAGCTTCTCCCTGAGAGGCTGAAGGTTCTGGACGTTGTCCTCATGAAGAACGGGAACAGTTCCTGAGGAAAACCACATCTTGGAAGAGGCAAACTGCTGGAGCTGTCGGGTCTCACGCTCCTCGGCCTCCAGAGGAAGTTCACTGCAGGGTCCTTCAAGAGGCTCAGAGATGAACTGATGAGATTCTGTAGGTCGAAGGTCAACGTCGCTGTGACCTCACACAACAAACCTCTGACCTCCTGAACAGACACACCGGGAGTCCTTCTGGTTTCTGTGAAATCTCACGTGTCCCTTTTGAGAATTTCTTCAAATTTTGACCAGTTGTCCTTTGTCCCCAAATATGAACATTTTAGATTTCAGTGGTCAAAGGTCCCAGTGACCTCACATGAGTCTGAAACAAGTGTTAGGACTGAAGCTGCTCTGGTTGGTGGAGGTCAACGACCCCAGGACGGGGATTCTGAAGGGTTCAACGTGTTCTATGTGCTGCTGATGTTCTCTGGGGTCACTTTGTTGTTTCTGGAGAACCATCGGTTCTCTGGTGTGTCTCTGATCCTTGTGTCCCACAGGGATCAGAGACACACCAGAGAACCGAGTTCTCTGGTGTGTCTCTGATCCTTGTGTCCCACAGGGATCAGAGACACACCAGAGAACCGAGTTCTCTGGTGTGTCTCTGATCCTTGTGTCCCACAGGGATCAGACCTGGTTGACCTCAGGTCTTCTGTTGATTTACAGAGATCAGTGATGGAGGGATGAGATGTCCCTGCACCGTTGTAGAAAGTTTGTCTTCTTGTCTAGACTTTTCTCTCTGTCCCACCGGGGTCATCGGGTTCAGTCTGTCTGTGAGCAACAGCCAATCAGCTTCCCTGCTGTCGGCTCGGCCAACCAGTGGCAGCATAGAGTCATGGAGAGAGGGAGGGGGGGAGAAGAGGGGATGAGTGGACGACAGTGATGGTGTGGATGCAGATGGAGTGGAGATGATGGACAGAGGGTGGATGGAGGATGGATTGAGGAGGGATGAATGGATGGATGATGGATGATGGATGATGGATGATGGATGATGGATGATGGATGATGGAGGATGGATGGAGGGTGGATGGATGATGGATGGAGGATGGATGGAGGGTGGATGGAGGATGGATGGAGGATGGATGGAGGATTGATGGAGGGTGGATGAAGGATGGATGGAGGATGGATGGAGGATGGATGGAGGCTGCCTGAGGGCAGACGGGGACAGATGATGGTGCGAGTGCAGACTCTCTGAGGATGGATGGATGATGGATGGAGGATGGATGGAGGATGGATGGAGGATTGATGGAGGGTGGATGGAGGGTGGATGGAGGATGGATGGAGGATGGATGGAGGATGATGGATGGAGGATTGATGGAGGGTGGATGGAGGATGGATGGAGGATGGATGGAGGACGGATGGAGGGTGGATGGAGGGTGGAGAGGATGGATGGAGGGTGGATGGAGGGTGGATGGAGGATGGATGGAGGATGGATGCAGGATGGATGGAGGGTGGATGCAGGATGGATGGAAGATGGATGGATGATGGATGGAGGATGTATGGATGGTGGATGGAGGGTGGATGGAGGATGGATGGAGGGTGGATGGAGGATGGAGGATGGATGGATGGAGGATGGATGATGGATGGAGGATGGATGGAGGAAGGATGGAGGGTGGATGGAGGATGGATGGAGTGTGGATGGAGGATGGATGGAGGATGGATGGAGGATGGATGCAGGATGGATGCAGGCTGCCTGAGGGCAGACGGGGACAGATGATGGTGCAGACTCTCTGAGGATGGATGGAGGGCGGATGAAGGATGGATGGAGGATGGATGGAGGATGGATGCAGGATGGATGCAGGATGGATGCAGGCTGCCTGAGGGCAGACGGGGACAGATGATGGTGCAGACTCTCTGAGGATGGATGGAGGGCGGATGGAGGATGGATGGAGGATGGATGTAGGATGGATGGAGGATGGATGCAGGGTTCCTGAGGGCAGACGGGGACAGATGATGGTGCGAGTGCAGACTCTCTGAGGATGGATGGAGGATGGATGGAGGATGGATGGATGATGGATGGAGGATGAATGGAGGATGGATGGAGGATGGATGGAGAATGGATGGAGGGTGGATGGAGGATGGATGGAGGATGGATGCAGGCTGCCTGAGGGCAGACGGGGACAGATGATGGTGCAGACTCTCTGAGGATGGATGGATGGATGATGGAATGAGGGCGGATGAAGGATGGATGGAGGATGGATGGAGGATGGATGGAGGATGGATGGAGGATGGATGCAGGCTGCCTGAGGGCAGACGGGGACAGATGATGGTGCAGACTCTCTGAGGATGGATGGAGGATGGATGGAGGATAGATGGAGGATGGATGGAGGATGGATGAATGGATGGATGCAGGATGGATGCAGGCTGCCTGAGGGCAGACGGGGACAGATGATGGTGCAGACTCTCTGAGGATGGATGGAGGATGGATGAAGGATGGATAGAGGATGGATGGAGGATGGATGGAGGATGGATGGAGGATGGATGCAGGCTGCCTGAGGGCAGACGGGGACAGATGATGGTGCAGACTCTCTGAGTATGGATGGAGGATGGATGGAGGGTGGATGGAGGATGGATGGAGGATGGATGGAGGATGGATGGAGGATGGATGGAGGATGGATGGAGGATGGATGCAGGCTGCCTGAGGGCAGACGGGGACAGATGATGGTGCAGACTCCCTGAGGATGGATGGAGGATTGATGGAGGATGGATGGAGGATGGATGGAGGGTGGATGCAGGATGGATGGAGGATGGATGGAGGATGGATGGAGGATGGATGCAGGCTGCCTGAGGGCAGACGGGGACAGATGATGGTGCAGACTCTCTGAGGATGGATGGAGGATGGATGGAGGATGGATGGAGGATGGATGGAGGATGGATGGAGGATGGATGCAGGCTGCCTGAGGGCAGACGGGGACAGATGATGGTGCAGACTCTCTGAGTATGGATGGAGGATGGATGGAGGATGGATGGAGGATGGATGGAGGATGGATGGAGGATGGATGCAAGCTGCCTGAGGGCAGACGGGGACAGTTGATGGTGCAGACTCCCTGAGGATGGATGGAGGATGGATGGAGGATGGATGGAGGATGGATGGAGGGTGGATGCAGGATGGATGGAGGATGGATGGAGGATGGATGGAGGATGGATGCAGGATGGATGCAGGATGGATGCAGGCTGCCTGGGGCAGACGGGGACAGATGATGGTGCAGACTGTCTGAGTATGGATGGAGGATGGATGGAGGATGGATGGAGGATGGATGGAGGATGGATGGAGGATGGATGCAAGCTGCCTGAGGGCAGACGGGGACAGATGATGGTGCAGACTCCCTGAGGATGGATGGAGGATGGATGGATGATGGATGGAGGATGGATGCAGGATGGATGCAGGCTGCGTGAGGGCAGACGGGGACAGATGATGGTGCAGACTCTCTGAGGATGGATGGAGGATGGATGGAGGATAGATGGAGGATGGATGGAGGATGGATGGAGGACGGATGCAGGATGGATGCAGGCTGCCTGAGGGCAGACGGGGACAGATGATGGTGCAGACTCTCTGAGGATGGATGGAGGATGGATGGAGGATAGATGGAGGATGGATGGAGGATAGATGGAGGATGGATGGAGGATGGATGGAGGGCGGATGAAGGATGGATGGAGGATGGATTGAGGGTGGATGCAGGATGGATGCAGGATGGATGGAGGATGGATGGAGGATAGATGGAGGATGGATGGAGGATGGATGGAGGGTGGATGGAGGATGGATGGAGGATGGATGGAGGATGGATGGAGGGTGGATGGAGGGCGGATGAAGGATGGATGGAGGATGGATGGAGGGTGGATGCAGGATGGATGCAGGATGGATGGAGGATGGATGGAGGATAGATGGAGGATGGATGGAGGATGGATGGAGGGTGGATGGAGGATGGATGGAGGATGGATGGAGGATGGATGGATGGAGGATGGATGGAGGATGGATGGAGGGTGGATGCAGGATGGATGGAGGATGGATGGAGGATGGATGGAGGATAGATGGAGGATGGATGGAGGATGGATGGAGGATGGATGCAGGATGGATGCAGGATGGATGCAGGCTGCCTGAGGGCAGACGGGGACAGATGATGGTGCAGACTCTCTGAACAGTGGAGGCAGCAGATGGAGCGATAGCCACATTCCTGCAGCGATGGCCACGCCTCCACGCCTCACTGATAACCTCGTTGACACAACGCTGCAGGAATGTGGCGGCTGCACAAACACCCCCCCCCCCCCCCCCACCCACCCCCACCCGCTCTGGGAAACTCACCGTCTGCGGCCGGAGAAACAAAAACAGCCAGTGCACCAACAGGGACCTGACTCAGAGTCCCAGGGGACACAGAGTCCGATGGGACACGGAGTCCGAGGGGACTCGGAGTCCGAGGGGACACGGAGTCCGAGGGGACTCGGAGTCCGAGGGGACTTAGAGTCTGATGGGACTCGAAGTCCGAGGGGACACGGAGTCCGAGTGGACACAGAGTCCGATTGGACACAGAGTCCGAGGGGACTCAGAGTCCGATTGGACACAGAGTCCGAGGGGACACGGAGTCCGAGGGGACACGGAGTCCGATGGGACACGGAGTCCGATGGGACACGGAGTCCGAGGGGACACGGAGTCCGAGGGGACTCGGAGTCCGAGGGGACACGGAGTCCGAGGGGACTCGGAGTCCGAGGGGACTTAGAGTCTGATGGGACTCGAAGTCCGAGGGGACACGGAGTCCGAGTGGACACAGAGTCCGATTGGACACAGAGTCCGAGGGGACTCAGAGTCCGATTGGACACAGAGTCCGAGGGGACACGGAGTCCGAGGGGACACAGAGTCCGATGGGACACAGAGTCCGATGGGACACAGAGTCCGAGGGGACTCAGAGTCCGAGGGGACACAGAGTCCGATGGGACACAGAGTCCGAGGGGACTCAGAGTCCGAGGGGACACAGAGTCCGAGAGGACACAGAGTCTCTCAGTTACTTTACTCCAGTCAAAGTCCCAATGGTTTAGTGATTTAACAAAGAAATACACATATTATCTTCAGAGAGACAGAGTATTAAAAGAAGAGGTTGAAGTAAATGGTATTATTATTATTGTAATTATAATAATAATAATTATTAGTTTAGAAAGTTAAGTCCATGTTTAATTATATGACGGGAACACACACACACACACACCCACACACACACACACACACACACACACACACACACACACAGCTGGTTGGATCTGTATCTGATGAACAGAAGCTGCTTCACATCTGTTCTCATTCAAACGGCTTCAAAGACTTTGTGGGTCAGAAAATGTGAAGCATGATCCTCACTGACGCGATCTGATGAACACAAAAACACACATGCACACACACACACAGACACACACACACACACACAAACACAAACACACAAACACACACTCAGCCGTCTGCTCTGAGAATCTCAAAGATCTTTTCCCTGCAGCGTGTTTACATTCCTCATCGTCTGGAAAACAGAGAAACTGCTTCTGCTGCCGTCTGAACTCTGTCTGCTCCATCACTGCTCCTTCACTGCTCCATCACTGCTCCATCACTGCTCCTTCACTGCTCCATCACTGCTCCATCACTGCTCCTTCACTGCTCCATCACTGCTCCTTCACTGCTCCTTCACTGCTCCATCACTGCTCCTTCACTGCTCCTTCACTGCTCCATCACTGCTCCTTCACTGCTCCTTCACTGCTCCTTCACTGCTCCATCACTGCTCCTTCACTGCTCCATCACTGCTCCTTCACTGCTCCATCACTGCTCCTTCACTGCTCCTTCACTGCTCCATCACTGCTCCTTCACTGCTCCTTCACTGCTCCTTCACTGCTCCATCACTGCTCCTTCACTGCTCCATCACTGCTCCTTCACTGCTCCATCACTGCTCCATCACTGCTCCTTCACTGCTTCATCACTGCTCTTTCACTGCTCCATCACTGCTCCTTCACTGCTCCATCACTGCTCCATCACTGCTCCTTCACTGCTTCATCACTGCTCCTTCACTGCTCCATCACTGCTCCTTCACTGCTCCATCACTGCTCCATCACTGCTCCTTCACTGCTCCATCACTGCTCCATCACTGCTCCTTCACTGCTCCATCACTGCTCCTTCACTGCTCCTTCACTGCTCCATCACTACTCCATCACTGCTCCATCACTGCTCCTTCACTGCTCCATCACTGCTCCTTCACTGCTCCATCACTGCTCCATCACTGCTCCTTCACTGCTCCATCACTGCTCCATCACTGCTCCTTCACTGCTCCATCACTGCTCCTTCACTGCTCCTTCACTGCTCCTTCACTGCTCCATCACTGCTCCATCACTGCTCCTTCACTGCTCCTTCACTGCTCCATCACTGCTCCATCACTGCTCCATCACTACTCCATCACTGCTCCATCACTGCTCCTTCACTGCTCCATCACTGCTCCTTCACTGCTCCATCACTGCTCCATCACTGCTCCTTCACTGCTCCATCACTGCTCCATCACTGCTCCTTCACTGCTCCATCACTGCTCCATCACTGCTCCTTCACTGCTCCTTCACTGCTCCTTCACTGCTCCATCACTGCTCCATCACTGCTCCTTCACTGCTCCTTCACTGCTCCATCACTGCTCCTTCACTGCTCCATCACTGCTCCATCACTGCTCCATCACTGCTCCTTCACTACTCCATCACTGCTCCATCACTGCTCCTTCACTGCTCCTTCACTGCTCCATCACTGCTCCTTCACTGCTCCATCACTGCTCCATCACTGCTCCTTCACTGCTCCTTCACTGCTCCTTCACTGCTCCTTCACTGCTCCTTCACTGCTCCATCACTGCTCCTTCACTGCTCCATCACTGCTCCATCACTACTCCATCACTGCTCCTTCACTGCTCCATCACTGCTCCTTCACTGCTCCATCACTGCTCCATCACTGCTCCATCACTGCTCCATCACTGCTCCTTCACTACTCAATCACTGCTCCATCACTGCTCCTTCACTGCTCCTTCACTGCTCCATCACTGCTCCTTCACTGCTCCATCACTGCTCCATCACTGCTCCTTCACTGCTCCTTCACTGCTCCTTCACTGCTCCATCACTGCTCCTTCACTGCTCCTTCACTGCTCCATCACTGCTCCTTCACTGCTCCTTCACTGCTCCTTCACTGCTCCATCACTGCTCCTTCACTGCTCCTTCACTGCTCCTTCACTGCTCCATCACTGCTCCTTCACTGCTCCATCACTGCTCCTTCACTGCTCCATCACTGCTCCATCACTGCTCCTTCACTGCTCCATCACTGCTCCATCACTGCTCCTTCACTGCTCCTTCACTGCTCCTTCACTGCTCCATCACTGCTCCATCACTGCTCCTTCACTTCTCCATCACTGCTCCATCACTGTTCCTTCACTGCTCCATCACTGCTCCTTCACTGCTCCTTCACTGCTCCATCACTGCTCCATCACTGCTTCATCACTGCTCCATCACTGCTCCTTCACTGATCCATCACTGCTCCATCACTGCTCCATCACTGCTCCTTCACTGCTCCATCACTGCTCCATCACTGCTCCATCACTGCTCCTTCACTGCTCCATCACTGCTCCTTCACTGCTCCTTCACTGCTCCATCGCTGCTCCATCGCTGCTCCATCGCTGCTCCATCGCTGCTCCTTCACTGCTCCATCACTGCTCCATCACTGCTCCATTACTGCTCCTTCACTACTCTATCACTGCTCCTTCACTGCTCCATCACTGCTCCTTCACTGCTCCTTCACTGCTCCTTCACTGCTCCATCACTGCTCCTTCACTGCTCCATCACTGCTCCATCACTGCTCCTTCACTGCTCCTTCACTGCTCCTTCACTGCTCCTTCACTGTTCCTTCACTGCTCCTTCACTGCTCCTTCACTGCTCCTTCACTGCTCCATCACTGCTCCTTCACTGCTCCTTCACTGCTCCTTCACTGCTCCATCACTGCTCCATCACTGCTCCTTCACTGCTCCTTCACTGCTCCTTCACTGCTCCTTCACTGTTCCTTCACTGCTCCATCACTGCTCCTTCACTGTTCCTTCACTGCTCCTTCACTGCTCCTTCACTGCTCCTTCACTGCTCCTTCACTGCTCCTTCACTGTTCCTTCACTGCTCCATCACTGCTCCATCACTGCTCCTTCACTGCTCCATCACTGCCCCTTCACTGCTCCATCACTGTTCCTTCACTGCTCCTTCACTGCTTCTTCACTGCTCCATCACTGCTCCTTCACTGCTCCATCACTGCTCCTTCACTGCTCCATCACTGCTCCATCACTGCTCCATCACTGCTCCTTCACTGCTCCATCACTGCTCCATCACTGCTCCTTCACTGCTCCTTCACTGCTCCATCACTGCTCCATCACTGCTACTTCACTGCTCCTTCACTGCTCCTTCACTGCTCCTTCACTGCTCCTTCACTGCTCCTTCACTGCTCCTTCACTGCTCCTTCACTGCTCCATCACTGCTCCTTCACTGCTCCTTCACTGCTCCATCACTGCTCCATCACTGCTCCATCAAATCGTCCAAATGTGATGTCATCAGATGTGGTGACATCATCATGATTAGAAAAACTGCAGAATCCACAGAAATGTTCAAATAAATATCTGAAGTGATGTCACAGGATGATGATGCTTGTGTTTCCTCTGGTTTCCAGGGCGACCGGTCCGAGCCGTGCAGTGGGCGGGACTGTTCCACCTGCAGCTGCTTTCCAGCCAAAGGAGCAAGGGTGAGACTGAGCCCAGCGACCAATCAGAGCTCAGCTGCAGCATGACATCATCACAGCTGCAGACAGTTTCCTGATTAACAGACCTGTGACCCCTTCACTGTCGACTCGTAAAACACACACTCACTCTCACTCACTCACTCACACACACGCTCACACACACACTCACTCTCACACACTCTCACACATACACACACTCACTCTCACTCACTCACACACTCACACACTCACACACACTCTCACACTCACTCACACACTCTCACACACTCACTCACTCACTCACTCACTCACTCACTCACACACTCTCACACACACACACTCACACATACTCACACACACACACTCTCACACTCACTCACACACTCTCACACACTCTCACACTCACTCACTCACTCACTCACTCACACCCTCACTCTCACTCACACACTCTCACTCTCACACTCACTCACACACTCACACTCACACATACTCACACACACACACTCTCACACTCACTCACTCACTCACTCACTCACTCACACCCTCACTCTCACTCACACACTCTCACTCTCACACTCACTCACACACTCACACACTCTCACACACACTCACACTCACTCACACACTCTCACACACACTCACACACACACACACACACACACTCTCACACACACTCACACACACACACACACACACACACACTCACACACACACTCACACACTCACACACACACTCACACACTCACACACTCACACACTCACACACTCACACACTCTCACACACACTCACACACTCTCACACACACTCACACACTCACACACACACTCACACACTCACACACTCACACACTCACACACTCACACACTCTCACACACACTCACACACACACACACACACACACACACTCACACACTCACACACCCACACTCTCACACTCACTCACACACTCTCACACTCACTCACTCACTCACAAACTCTCTCTCACACACACACACTCTCACACGCACTCACACACTCTCACACTCACTCACTCACTCACAAACTCTCTCTCTCACACACACACACTCACACACTCTCACACACACACTCACACTCTTACACACTCACACACACACACTCACACACCCACACTCTCACAGACACACATACAGTGCTGTGAAAACGTATTTGCCCCCTTCCTGGTTTCTTATTTTTTGGCATATTTGTCACACTTAAATGTTTCAGATCATCAAACAAATTTTAATATTAGACAAAGATAACCCAGGTAAATACAAAATGCAGTTTAGTTTTTAAATGATAATTTAATTTATTAAGGGAGAAAGCTATCCAAATCTACCTGGCCCTATGTGAAAAAGTAATTGCCCCCCCTTGATAAATCATGAATGAACTGTGATTGACCACATTCTTTGGAAAGCTGAGTTCAATTTCACTAGCCACACCCGGGCCTGATCACTACCAGACCTGTTGAGTCAAGAAATCCCTTAAATAGAACCTGCCTGACAAAGTGAAGCAGGCTAACAGATCTCAAAAAGCAACACATCATGCGGCA
>NC_083641.1:30407839-30425339 GCF_963576545.1 Limanda limanda | reverse complement strand
TATGTATTGTTGTATTTTTCTAATTGTATGTATCATGATTTTATAGAAATACAAATATTAAGGTTTGTGTATTCTGCTTTGAGAAGTGAAGAGAAATACGTCTGTTTCAAAAGATGTAACTGTCGCTGTCCACATGCTAACATGTGTCCTCTGTGTTAGCATGGTTGTTTAGTAATATATCCACTAGAGGGCAGCACAGAGTTTAAGAGTTTCTGATAAAAACAAACACTACAACGGAGGAGGTTGTTATGTGCGTCTTGGCGACAGCAGATGATATTTTGAAGTTTCAATGCTTTCCATAAACTCTCACTGTTTGTGTGTGTGTGTGTGTGTGTGTGTGTGTGTGTGTGTGTGTGTGTGTGTGTGTGTGACAGGGAGAGACTGGAACCAGTGGAGTTCCTGGCCTTCAGGTGAGAGTCAACAAACAAACATATGAAACGTGAACCTGAAATATCACGAGAGTTTAAAACCTGCCCCCCCCCCTGCAGGGTGAGCCGGGACTCCCTGGACCAATCGGAGGTCTGGGTCCAGCAGGACTGGACGGGACCAACGTGAGTTGGCACAAAAACTGAAACACAACAGATAAATAATTAAATTTAAAAAAAAATCCAATTAGATGTAAAAATTAACGTTTATTATTACGTTTTATTAGTAGTAGTAGGACAGTTAATGTTGTTGTGATAAACTGTGTCTGTGCAGGGTCTCCTGGGTCGGCCTGGATCCAGGGGTCCACCTGTAAGTATCATTTTCACAATATGATTCTATTCTTTTTATTTGACCCTATTTTATTTTCTTAATATATAACAGCTCAAGAGTTGAGTTCATGTTCAAATTGAATAAAGTTTTCTGTCTCTTATTGATTAACCTTCAAATTAATCTCACACCATTCATGTTTAGCATTTATTTGTTTTAATATCTAAGAATCTATTTATTTGAAATTCTAAGTTATGATTTGTAAAATTAACAATATGAGAACACTGTAAAAAATGAATTGACGCCCCTGTGGTTAATGCACCGCGGATGTAAAGTGTGACAGGATATGGATTATTGATCAGTGTTGACAGTGGTTGGTTGTTGCTGATGACCAGGCTGATGTGTTTCAGGGAGAAAAAGGTCGAAGTCTGTCCGGACAGAAAGGAGACGAGGTAAACCACGCCCCTTCGTGACCTCACAGCGGACCCTCCCCTTGTAGTGACATCGAGGAGGGGGCGGGGCCACTGGAGCAGCAGTCAGGACAGTGTGAAGCTGAGTTATCCTTTGTTCTTGTTCAGTGAAGTGCTTTGTTCTCCACAGGGGGAGCAGGGGCTCCAGGGGCCTCCGGGGCCGTTCGAGTACGTCGACCCTCCGGAAGACCTGTACATCAAAGGGGAACAGGTGGGCGGGACTTAAGTCGTTCACAGCCAATCAGATTATAGCTGTTCTACTGTGGGTCTACTTTGGTTCTACTGTAACTGTCCTGAAGCTGCTGGTTCTGCTACAGCTGAGATCATTGTATATCTTTGTTCTTCAGGAGTTCTACAGTAGTCTGATCTTTGGCCCAGCTGTATCTGGTTCCGTTGGTTCTTATGTCGGGTCTAGTGTTGGGTTCTAACGTGTGGCTCTGTTGCTTTCTCAGGGTCCTAGGGGGCTTAAAGGCGTCTGTGGACTCAATGGACTTCCGGTAAGTTAAAAAACCGGATCAAACCTGTAGAGCAAGGCTTAAGGAACCCTGGGTTCTAACCTAGAACTGCGTTCCAACAGTTTTGAAGGGTTTATCAAGTTCTACCACTGTTCATCAGCTGTGATCAGATTCCATCAGGTTCTTATCTTTGCTGCTGGGTTCTACGAGGTTCTGACATGTTCTACAGCTTCCCAACAGTTTTAACAGTTTTAACAGTCTATCATAAATGTTGTAGGTATGTGGCCATTATTCAATGTTTGGTCATTAGATTAGAACAGTAGGTTATTGATCAGATATTGCTATTGATTATTGTGTGTGTGTGTGTGTGTGTGTGTCCCTGTGTGTGTGTGTGCGGTCTCAGGGTCTGGACGCTCTTCCAGGGATCAAAGGAGAGAAGGGGATTCTGGGATTCCCTGGGTTAAGGGTGAGTAATTCATTATCAATCATTACCTTATTGATGAGTATTGATCAGTTCTTTTGTCTCAGCTTACACCGACTGCAGCCTTATAGTAAGAAATGCATTAATGGGATTTGTTTTGTTGGGTTTTATTAATAAAGTAAAGACGAGTCAGATCTGAGAATATATTCATTCTGTTACAGAGACACAGGAATTCTGATCGACTCATTCATATTCAGATTCATAATCAACATCAGCATCTAAATCAGATGATGTGTTCATGTGTTTCAGGGATTTTCTGGCAGGCCTGGTCTGGTCGGAGAAAAAGGATTTAAGGTGAGTGGACACAATACAAAAAACTTACCAAATTTCTATATATAATAATAATGAGGGAGGCAGTAGGTCAGTCACTTTTACTACCGTTACTTTTTTTGTACTGTAACTTGTACTTTGCTTTTAATTATATTATTTATACAGTCCTGTAATTTCACACTAATCTTCACAATTGTTAGTTATTTTGACATTGTGGGTCTTTGGTTTATTTAATGTGCTGAGTTCAAGTAACCTCGTTCATTTTCTGCGTTTCCTAGTATCGATAGATAATCAACCTCTCGGCCAATCAGAACGCAGGGTCTTTTTAAAGGTGTGTGTCTGTGTTTTCAGGGGATCATTGGAAGTCCAGGTCTCCCAGGTCTGATTGGACGAGAAGGTCCTAAGGTCAGTCAGTGTGTATCTGTAAGGTTTCTGCTCTGGCCAATCAGAGAGCTTTTGCAGTCTGTAACAAGCCTGTCTTTTCCCAGGGCATGATGGGAGATCCAGGACCTAAAGGGCTCCGTCAGGAGGCCGACATCACTCACACAGGTTCAGATGCATCAGCTGAATCTGCACATCGCTGCCGACGACACATCACGAGACATCGAGCCGCTGACGATGTGTCTGCCTCCTTCTTTCAGGTGAGGACGGGGAACCCGGGCCCTCTGGACCGAGTGGCCCTCCAGGAGACATGGGGCTGATGGGAATGCATGGACCCCCAGGAGCCCCTGGCAGATTAATACCTGGTCAGTAACATTATAGATGTTATCAATGTTATAAATATAATGAATGTGGTGAATGTCTTAATGCACAGAAGTTTCTTGTTTTACAGTTTCTATGTTACAATAAATGTTTGATGAAATGAGAGGAAAAAGGTTCTCTGATGGTTCCTTTTCAGGAATGACAGGTGCTGTGGGTCCGAGCGGAGTTCCAGGATCCAAGGGAGACAGAGGAGATCCTGGTCAAGTCTTTACAGATGGACCCTCACCGGGAGAACCGGGAAAACCAGGACGGCCTGGACTCAAAGGACCGATGGGAGAGCCAGGGAATCCAGGTACCAAACAAACTCATGTTCATGTATTTTTTAAGTGTAATAAATGTTTCCAACACTAGTCAGTCAATGCTGTCCTTCTATTTACTATTTGTTTGTCCTGTCAGGTCGTTACTGTCTTCCCGGGGCTACAGGAGAATCTGGAGAGCCGGGTCAACAGGGACCCCCAGGGTGTCAGGGCTTCCCAGGCCTCACAGGTCACTCTCAGCAAATCCTTGTTGTATTTAAGGGTCTTTCTCAGGTCTTGTAAAGAACGTTTAAAATCAGTTTTAACAAAGCACAGAATCCTTTAATGTCGAGTTTCAAGTGACACATAATTGGCCATTTTTCAAATTTTGAGGATTTGAGGATTCTGAGGAAGAACATGCATTTTTTTAGCTTACTCTAGAGTATGGTGGTACATGGAAACCTTCATTTATTTTGAAAAAAAATCCAGATTTTTACTAAATCTGGTCAAAATTAGATGGAAAGAGCAGAGGCTCCAAAATAGTTCCCTGAGGAACTCCACACTCAAGCTTCAACTTCTGTCACGATGTGTTTTAGGCTCTGATGGGGACTGTTCCTGTGGCCCTCCTGTTATACTGAGGGGCCCTCCTGGCTCTGTGGGGGACATAGGGTATGCTGGGTTTCCAGGAGTCCAGGGAGCCCCAGGGCAGAGAGGAGAGCAAGGTGAAGCCGGAGACGTTGGAGCGAGTGGACAACAGGTGAGTTAGCAAACAACAGGTAGATGTGCTTTAAATTGTTTGTTTGTTCTTTATGTGATTGTTTTGTTTGCAGGGTCTGGGTGGATTTCCAGGTGTCAAAGGGTTCAAAGGGCAGAAGGGAGATTTCATTGTGGTGGATATTATTGGTGAGTTCACACCTCTGGGTAACTGTGAACACCCAACTGTACAACACCTATAATATGTTCCAGGAATTCATTGGACTTTCATTTCCAGGGGAAAAGGGAAACAGGGGCCAGCTGGGCCCTGAAGGAAGTCAAGGATTCTCAGGGAGAAGAGGACTTAATGGGCTCCCCGGGGCCCCAGGAGAGCCCGGTCCACAGGTCAGTCGGATGCTCCCGGTGGACAAACAGAAATGTCACATTCTAGTGGAAGTAGAACAGAACAGTGTTGAATAAAACCTTTTCCAGTCCGTTCTGAACTAATGAATTCTTTGGGATGAGAGGTCCAATTGTTAATTTGTCCAACCTCTGGCCTCACTGGAGCTCTGCTGATGGTCCTGGTCCTTCTGTTCTCACTCTTCATCTCGTGATGGAAATCTGGAAATACAAGAGGCTGGAACACCGTATTTGTCTTTGTGTATTCTGCTTTCTGCAGAAAGGATCAACACAGGGATCTCAGAGTGAAGATGCAGGACAGTCAAATACAAGGATCTTATAAAGGAGAACTAAGGGACCAGTTCAGACCGGTTCTGAAGGCGCAGGTTGAGAGAGGAATCTAAACATAGACATCTGATTTACACATGTTTCCTTTGGAGATAAGCAGCCATACATTCAGTTATTTGGAGTAAATAAGTGATAAAATGGGTCTGAAAGTTTTCAGGTCATACACTGTTCAGACCATTAAACAGTTCAGGTCATAAAGTATTTGGACAGTTTGGATATGTATGTAGGTATAGGTCATAAAACGTATATTTCAACTACAACTACACATACTTAGTTAATTTTTCTACTACAATCTTTTTTTCTAAATCTGCTTCTTTTCAGGGTGAAAGTTTCTCTAACTCTCCTGGAGAAAGAGGCTTCCCAGGATTTCTAGGGCCAAAGGGATTATCAGGACCTTCAGGTTCCCCTGGAGTAGGAGTAGTCGGTGCTATAGGACAGCAGGGGGCCCTTGGGGACCCTGGACCTACAGGAATCCAGGGTCCACCAGGGCAAAAGGGGGCTGCTGGTAAGAATAAATCTGAACTCATCTTTGAATATTTCAGGAAAATTTGCGGTAACCAACTCTGACACTATGTTCATTAACACCCTTCCACGTAATGTTTGACCCATCCTGCAGGGGAGACTCTACCCTGTGTACCCAGAAACCCCGGGCCCCCTGGAGAGAAGGGAGACACTGGAAACGCAGGTATGTAATACCTCTATCATCTGTCTGTCTTTTCAGCTCTTCATCTGTGTGTCGGACTTCCTGTTCACCTGTCTGCTCGACTGTGTGTCTCTCCAGGTTATCCAGGATTCCTGGGACCTTCAGGCTTTCGTGGCATCACGGGACCTGATGGAATTAAAGGAGACAAAGGACAATCTGGACTTCGTGGACTACCTGGACGACAAGGTATCGAAGCACACCTGTCACACCTGTTGGATCCTGTTACATTGTCTTTAACAGTATTTTTGCATAGAAACCTGACTTGAGGATCAATAATACACTATGTTGGGTTTTACCTGCATTTACAACATTTACCGAAGCTAAAAAGTAGAAATGGTAGTTTACAAGGTTGGCGTTGTTATTGAGGAGGTTCTCATGATCGGTTAGAAGTAGAAGTGATGGAGGGGACAGTTCTAAAGTTTTGGGTTGTGGTAGTTTCTCATAAAGTTCTGGTGGTCAAA
Organism: Limanda limanda; assembly: GCF_963576545.1. NCBI lineage: Eukaryota > Metazoa > Chordata > Actinopteri > Pleuronectiformes > Pleuronectidae > Limanda > Limanda limanda. The sequence continues at coordinate 30,419,368 of NC_083641.1, read as the reverse complement.
GAGGAGGTTTTACAGGCCCTTTAGGAAACTTTTTGGATTACTGATATTTTACAGAAGGCCATTGGCGAGGTCTAGGTGTTTTTAATAGTCCTTAAGGATGTGCTGTCTGTCCTTCTTAAGGTCGGTGAGCGAGTTCTACTATAAAGTTTTGGAAGTTGTACCTGCCAATGAGGAGGTTGTAGCGGTCCTTCAGAAGGTTCAACAAGAGGTGTTAGTGGTCCACTACGAGGTCTCAGAAGTCCTTCAGAAGGTTTCTAATGGGCCCTCAGAAGTGTTCTGGTTATGGGGTGTAGGTGTTTTGGGAAGTTGCAGTGGTCCTATGCAAGGTCCCAGTACTTCTTTAGGGGGGGTCATTATGGGTCTTTTAGTTATTTTAGAGTTTTCAAGGTAGCTGAGCAGAGATTTTGCCTGTCACATCAAATGTCTTTTGAAGAAATATGTCCATCGCTCCATTGGAGTTCAAAACACTGAAATATATAAATAAGTTCACTGTCTTTCAATTTGTCCTCCACTTGTATATTCTCTCCTGCTCTTGCAGGACCTCCAGGTTTTGTTGGAGATACCGGAGAAGAAGGACCTGAGGGGTTCAGTTATGGTGGAGATCCTGGTAAAGTTACTCTCATCATCTGCTTTATACCTGACTTAAATGTCTTTGGCAATTTCCCAAACCACTGACTTTCTGACTGTATTAGAGTAATATTAAGTCTTGCAGTATTTGTAACTGTGTATTCCAGGCTCTCCAGGGTTCCAGGGCTTTTCTGGTCTCAGGGGCCCAGCAGGGGACGCTGAGGTTGGGCCTACAGGACCAAGAGGTTTCCCAGGACCACTAGGCTCTCAGGGACCGAAGGGAGTCCCTGGCCCCCCAGGCAATGACGGACTACAAGGTCAAATCTTCCATATTCCACCTGTTTGACATCTATTCAATCGAAATGTGACTGATTTTAGATAATAAATTGAAGACAGAGAGATGTGTTTATGTTTGTACTACATGCAATTGTTCACATATTCCGACATATTTTTGAGAGTAGATTTCTAACAGGCTAAGTATCTGAGACTCCTACAGCCAATCACAGTACAGGAAGGGATGACGTTTGTTTGCAGGGCTGGAGACCAGATTGAATTCTCAAAGGATGAAGCAGTGACTCTGATTCACTCTGTAATTGTTTATGTTTGTTCAGGAGCCCTGGGTATGGCTGGGGTCCCTGGAGCAAAGGGCCAGAAAGGACAGGATGGAGCCCCAGGGATAACTGGTCCCCCAGGCCCCAAAGCCAACTTCTGTGAGATCGGAAAACCTGGTCCCCGGGGTCTTTTTGGCCCTCAAGGACCCATTGGACCACCAGGTAAATCATTACTAACTTATCTCATCTTACTTCTTATAGTAACGTAAACAATTTTTAATCATCATGTTTCATGTCAGGTTTTCAGGGGGAGAAGGGTGAGATTGGGGAGGTGGGTCCTCCAGCTTTTGGCCCTCAAGGTCCTGCAGGTAATCCGGGCTCTCCAGGTTTCCCAGGGTTCCCAGGGCTGCAAGGCCCCACTGGCCCCATCGGAGACTCTGGACTACCAGGACCCAACGGCCAGAAGGGTGAGCGCACCTTCTCCACCCACACACCTGTCTTGTAATGTTTTCTCGTGACGTTTTGTCACTGAAATATTCTCTGTGTGTTTCAGGTCTGCTTGGCCTCCAAGGGAAGCACGGAGGGCCAGGGGCTCCAGGACAGACCGGGGTCCCTGGAGCTCCAGGGACGACGGGGGAAAGAGGGTTCAATGGACGAGACGCAGCTCAAGGATGTGAAGGGACCAAAGGAGAAAAAGGTAAACAACGAGTGATGCTGCTGTACTATAATGTACTGCATTATAAAACAGTGCTACCACAATAAACTACATATGTCTTGGTTCCACTGCTGAAACAGATGTTAATTTCCAGCTAATATCATTTCGGTCTGTATTAAAACTCTCCCATGTGTTGCCTGCAGGCTGTATAGGGGCCCCAGGGTCTCCAGGGGAAACCAAGTACATCCTCATTAAAGGAGAGGGAGGAAAACAAGGAACCTCTGGCATCTGTGGCTTTCCAGGACCACGAGGTCAGAGTCAGTCGAGTGTATCATCAGTCATTACTGTTTAAAGCTAAACGTTGTCTCACAGCACTGGTTTCAACACGGTTCAAGGTTGTAATTCTTCCATTCTGATCTCTGGCAGTTTTTTCAGTCGACCATTTCCTGGAGACAGGACTTACCAGTGTCATGTTACTGATCCTCCAATCTGAATCCTTTAACACATCTTCTCTATAGGCAGTAAAGGTGTCCAAGGACCCACAGGTAATCCAGGGTATCCAGGAATCAACGGACCCCCAGGTATCACCGGACACCAAGGAACACCAGGTCACTGCAGTAAGCCAGGAGTACCAGGACCACCTGGACGTCAAGGACCTCCCGGACTCATCGGTTTCCCAGGAGAGACAGGAGATCCAGTAAGAGGAACAAGGACTTGATGAGTTGGAATGAGTGTATGGAGACAGCGTCAAGCAGGAATTACAGCTGCTCCTTGTACTTGTACATGTTTGACTGTCAAAGGGTTTTGTCAATGAACATAGTTGTAAATATAGGATATGGGTATGGCTGAAGTACTAGATCTTTATTTGAAAGTGTTTAATGTTCAGAAATACTTACATGTTTTGGTTTTTATTTGCAGGGTGACCTGGGATGTCCGGGGAAATCTGGAGAACCTGGTCACGAAGGATGTACCGGACAGAAAGGTACATGGTTGACCCAGAAAACTACTGTTGTTGGTTTTTTCCAGTGTAGGTTGTTGAGTTAACTTAGTGTTTGTGTCTCAGGTGACAAAGGAGACTCTGTTGGTGGTCCTGGTACACCAGGAGAGAGGGGTCTTCCTGGAGACTTCGGGCCGTCTGGTAATGATGTGGTTCTAGTTCTGTAGCAGTGAGAGAAGAGATATTATGTTGCAAATAATTCTCTTATTTGTAAAGTCATGTTTGTAATAGCCATGAATACATGTTATCGTTGTACACTAAAAAACATCTAATTTCTGTATGAATCAGTATGTTTTGTTTTTCAGGACCTCCTGGAGCGCGTGGAGAGCCTGGAGGACCCGGTTTCATCGGGGATCCAGGTTTGAAAGGATGTAAAGGAGATCTCGGCCACCATGGAGACCCGGGTCAATCAGGTAAATAGCCACAAACAGGACCTCGTCATTATTTACCTTTACACTAATACTGACAAAGTCGTGTGATGTTTTAACATAAATTGTGTAAAAAAGAACTTGAAAACTCTCTAAAGGTAAAGTATCTGGATCACCCTCAGTCGCTGGCTGCAGTATAGGTATTGAACTGAGACGTCATGATTGACAGCTGAGACTGACTCCTGATTGGTCATGTACATGTATGGGTGGGACCTGGTGGATCGTTCCATCCTCCAATCCCTACTGTGCAGATTCTGGGTCTAGGTGATCTCATCAGTGCACTATAGCAGAGTTTGTATCAGATATATTTTGGCTTCATTTTTGGATAGTGCATAGTGGAGACACATCATCCATCTTTATTTACAGTCTATGAATGGCAGCGACAAAACCAATACAGAGCAGTTCAGTGTGGGAGCGGTGGGAGCTAGATGGGACTGAGCAAAGGGACAATAGACAGAACTTTTCATGTGAGTATAGTTGTAGTAACCAAAAGGTTATTCAAACCCTCTCAGTGTGTTTTTACTTTATTTTTTCCTGCCAACCTTGGATTGGCAGATTCTTGGATACTCAGTTTTTTAAATGTAAGCTTTTCCTTCTTAATTATTAAAATGAATGGTGCAGCTATTTGATTGATTTCTGACTTCTTCCATTCCTGCGGTCTGATTGGCTGTAGAACTCTAGTTAGAGGTGTTGACGTGTTGAACTGCATATTTAAAATATGAAACACACAGCTGGCTCCGATCTGGGGTTGGGGAGTTCCAAAATTTGTCGGCAAGGGGAAAATCTGAAATTGTGTGGGTGTGTGAACAAACCTGTCTTCTGTCTGTCTGTCTGGTTTATTTCAGGTGTGATCGGTCCCTATGGTCCCAGAGGTCATCCAGGTGGTCCGGGTCTTCCGGGCAATGCAGGTAGTGATGGTCCCCCAGGACCACAGGGCTGCCAAGGCCTTCAAGGTGAGAACTCAAACTCAGACACGTCATTATTTAAAGGCAATTGTACTTGCAACAAATGAGAACAGAAATGATGTCAAGGCCCTTTTCATAAACAGTTTTTTGTTAAATTGAAATGATAGATTGTGAGTTTGATTCCCAAATGATTTGTTGCATCAGGGGCTCCTGGACCGCTGGGACTTCATGGACTGGATGGACTGAAAGGAGTGAAGGGGGACATGGGGACCAGAGGTACAAGTCTTACACATCTGTTCTGATAAGATTATCCATCAACCCAGATACCGAACCACTTGATACCATGTGACCAAAGAGGAGTTTATCAAATTGACTTTGATTAAACCCAATTCTGTTTGGGAATCTTGTGTGAGAACATCTTTCTAACACGTGCATCGCAGAACGCTTTGCTTTCTACATTCTGTGTTTCATCACGTTAGAGCGACAACGCTTCCTCTTTGAAACTGTTTCCTATAAAAGTTCATCTCCCTGTGTTTATAGGTCTGGCTCTGCCAGGACCTCCAGGGCTCAAAGGCCTTCCAGGGGACAAGGGTCCTCAAGGTCCTCCAGGTCCCTCTGGTCCATCCCAGCCAGGACAACCAGGAACCAAAGGCCCCCCAGGACCCGAAGGTCTGTAACAGCATGACCCCCCCCCCCCCCAGCATTAAATTGTATCATAGTTTACAAATAAGGATCAGAACCTAAGTTGGATTCTTTGTCCTTCATGTGTTTTAATGTGTCGTTGCAGGACCACAAGGCAGTTATGGATCTCCAGGTGAACCTGGACCAAGCTGTAAAGATCCAGTCCCAGGCCCTCGTGGAGATCCTGGTTGTCCCGGACCAGACGGCGAGCTAGGTAGGCCTTAACACTCAGGTTGAATTAACTTCAACAGAGGAGTCGCACTGGATACCATGTGACGTGGCTCTGATGTTTCAGGTTGTCCTGGGGACATGGGGGATCCTGGTCCAAACCCTCCCCTAGCTGGGGATGAGGGAGACAACGGAGACACCGGGTACCGGGGACTCGTGGGACTAAAGGGATATCAAGGATCCAAAGGATTTCCAGGGATCGCTGGAGACCGGGGAGTGAAAGGTCAGACTGTCAATGTATCTCAGAAAATTACTGAAAATTTCAGAATGTCCCCCCATACCCCTAATCACATCTATGTGTGTGTGTGTGTGTGTGTGTGTGTGTGTGTGTGTGTGTGTCTGTGTGTGGGATCAGGTGTGAAAGGGTCCCAAGGTCTGATGGGACTTCCTGGTAATCGGGGCCAAAGAGGTTGTCCTGGTTCTGGAGCACCTCCTGGACCTAAGGGTCTTGATGGATTGGTGGGTCCAAAAGGAGAAAAGGGAGGAGTCTCCCCCTGCCTCTACCACCCCCCCGCCCAGCCGGGGCCCCCAGGTCCCCCTGGCCCCCCGGGTCAACCTGGGGAGATTGGCCTCATTGGAGAAATCGGCCCGAGGGGTTTCAAAGGTGAGAAACAGAAATTGGACGAGGTCCATTTTAAACTCTTGTCCGTTGTCAGACAAGATTTTGTTGTTTTCTTGGCTAAAGAACAAAACCAACGTTAGCATTAATGATTGATTACTGACCAATGAGAATAGTTGTGAGTTAAACTTTACTCACATCAGCTGTCTCCCGGTTAAACTCTCTTTACTGTGCACTATTCATTCTGTGTGCAATTCAATGACTTATATGCAACTGTTTCACTGTTTATATATTTTACACTGTATATATTATGTTTAAACTGTATGTATTAGTTTTGATTCCATATATATTTTTAGTCTTTTATATTTTGCTTATTTTTTGCTGCTATAACGTTGCAAATATCTTATCTTAGAAACCAACGCCAGCATTAAGGTCAGTTGTGATGCTAACCTGCTAGCTAGCTAGCTAGCTGCGGCTGGTCCATCAGTCACTGGAAACAACGAGGGACAGCCGGTGAAATGTTAATACGGCTTTATGTGATTTATTATGGTAGTTTGACTCTAGTTGAGATAAGAACAGAGGATGTTGCTCCTTGTTGACATTTATGAGACAAATTCTGATTTGTGAATATGAGCTATGCAAATACATTTTGATGGATTGAGAGAATAGTTAAATACCAAACACACAATGGGAAACTACCAACATCTGTTTTAGTGTGTGAGCTGCTGATTGTCTGTTCCAGGTTTAACGGGGGATCCCGGCTCCGAGGGACCGATCGGCTTTGGGGGGCCTCCAGGTCCAGATGGAACCCGAGGAGAGTCCGGCCTCCAGGGGGAGAACGGAGATGTTGGAGCCAAAGGTCAGACCTCTGCCTATCTGGGTTTACATTTCTCCTTGGATTATATATTACGTTACTTTTTTACTCAAGTTCAGTGACGTACATAATTACATTCTTACTTCTGTCAATGTTAGCCACAAAGATTGGTTGTGTTTTCTCAGGTCAGTTGAGTTCGGATCAACATGGCCGACTAAGTTCGGGTGCAGCTGTTGTGAATCATCTGTCAGTTGTTTTGTCAACATAACTCCTGTTGTGGTTTGTGCGTCTCAGGTGATTCTGGTCCAATCGGTGACCCCGGTCTTCCTGGACAATCCAGAAACTTGAACTCAGGTTTCCTGTTGGTGAGGCACAGCCAATCAGATCAAATTCCCACCTGCCCATTAAACATGAGGGTCCTCTGGAGCGGATACAGTCTGCTGTACCTGGAGGGGCAGGAGAAGGCCCACACTCAGGACCTGGGTATATACTGTGTCTATATAAACACATCAACACACACATTCTGAGGGTTACATGCTGTGAAACCAAAAATGTACAATTCACCGTCACTGCCGGCATCAGGTCGGTCTCACGAGTCAGGGGGTGGAGCCTCCTCTGACCAGGAGGTCGAACCGCAGGCCGAAGTTTTTCTTGGGCAAGATACTGAACCCGAAATAATCTGAACTGTAAAACATTTTGAGTGATCATCAAGAAAAGTGCAGAATAAATCCTGTGAGAACCCTGCAGGTCCTTCAGGGAGCTCACATCCACACAACACGTTCCTTCAGGAGAACATCAGAGATCCACGAGTGTGGATGAGATGAATGAGATCTCTTCTTCGTTAACACTGACGATGTTTCCAGGTCAGGCGGGCTCATGTATGCAAGTCTTCTCCACGATGCCGTTCTCCACCTGTAACATGGGAGCCTGCTCTTACGCCAGTCGCAACGACAAATCCTATTGGCTGTCCACGACGGCGGCCCTGCCCAGCGTCCCTGTGAGCGGCCCCCCCATCCAGGAGCACATCAGCCGCTGCGTGGTGTGTGAAGCCCCCTCCTCACCCGTCGCCCTGCACAGCCAGACCTCCGAGCGGCCGGACTGCCCCCCCCACTGGACCAGTCTGTGGACAGGCTACTCGTTTCTCATGGTAGGTAACGCAGTACTGGAGGTACAACCACAGTACTACTGCTGCAGCTCCCAATACTACTACAGCAAAAACAATAAGTGTATTGCTTTCAGTATTAATCCCACATGAGTATGATAATACTACTGCTAATGCTATACTGCTTATACTATTAATAATACTCCAGCTAATACTGTTGCTATTAGAAGTGGTGCAACTGCTATACAGCTAACACACTGCTAATGCTAATGCTACCTCTGTGGCTCTCTCACCTGACTATGATGTCACTTCCTGTGTGTGGCAGCATACCGGTGCAGGTGACGAGGGCGGCGGCCAGTCGCTGACGTCCTCAGGGAGCTGCCTGTCGGACTTCAGGGCCCAGCCCTTCGTGGAGTGCCAGGGGCCCCGAGGAACCTGCCACTACTTTGCCAACATCTACAGTTTCTGGCTGACCATCGTGGACTCCAGCTCCGTGGCCTCCAACAGCTCCTCCACCAGCTCCTCCACCACGCTGACCGACAGCCGGCAGCAGAGGAGCAACATCGGGAAGTGCAGCGTCTGCATGAGGGGTTGAGGAGGAGGAACGCCACCTCCTCCTGCATGAGGGAGTGGGGGGGGGGGGGGGCGATGGAGGTTCACTGAGGAGCAGGAGGTGAAGCATCCTCTCAACTCCCCCCTGCAGGAGGCAGCGAGGAACTTCTCCACCGAGCAGACGCACAAAATGAGACTCGCTTGTTTGTGTCTATGAGGAGAGACAACGCTGCAGATCAACTCTTCATCCCTGTTCCGATCTTCAGGAGGAACTCGTCTTCACTCACGATCAGACAGATGTTTGTTACAGGTTCTCACTTCCTGTTACGGCTGATCGGTTGATCGTTCTCTCATCATCCAATTACGATGACGAACTAGGGAAGTTTAGGACTCGCCTCTAGCTCCACCTGCTGGCCAACCAGGACCTGCCCCTGAATATGCTTTCTGATTGGTCAGGTGAGAGGCAGTGACTGCGTGTCATTGGTCGGTCAGTGTTGTGTTAATATTTAGAGAGAAAATCGTGTGAGAAGATGTGAAAATATTCGATATTATATCTTGAAACAACGAGCAACGCTGACATCGCAGATCAGAACCAGAACCAGAACCAGAACCAGAACCAGAACCAGGATCACGATTCAGAACTACAACCAGAACTAAGAGCTGAAAATATGACTCCATATATATAATATCCTTCATGTTCATCTGTATAGATCTTCGCTCTTTGGTTTTTATTTGTATTTTAAATAAAGTCAACTTGAATATCTCTGTTTCATATAAGAAGATTTATTGTTTTAATACTTTTAAAGTTATAACAAAAAACAAGTAACTTCCTGTTTCTGTCATTTAGGGAAAATATTTTGTGAATTAGTATTTCTCCGGTTTCAGTTCAGGCTCTGTTCCTGGTGGCAGACCTGATCCTCTTCTGGGTCCTACTCCCGGTCCTGGTCCTGGTTCTGGTCTGAGACCTGTAATATCTCTCTGTGATTTGTAAATATGTTTGAACTCAGCCGTTTTATATTTTTACTGTAAATGTCATCAGAGTTATTTATTTAGCCTGAAATTAATGTTGGTGCTATTTGATGCTTTATTTGCTTGTTTTTATTTTATTTTTGAAAACAAAAAACACAGTGAGGCCCCACCCCTCTCCATCCTCCGACAAAATAAAATGTAAAAAAAAAAATTCAACACATATCCCTCCGACTAAAGTTAGAATTTTATTTCACGTTTCTGTTTGTGTGTTGTTTTTTATTGTAACAGTGAAAACTGTAATGTCATAACAGCTGGTTTCTTCCATCAAACTTTAATAAAAGAGGGTTTTATATTTTTTCCAATGTTTAAAGATAAAGTTTTAATCAAACTACATTCCCCTTGATGCTTTTGCAGGAGACCTGTGTTTTTTAGTTTTGTGAAGATGTCGAGTTCACTTCAGCCATAAATCCTTTTTAATCTAAAATGGGCGGGGCTTGTTTATTACTTGAGGAAGATCTGGAAGTGGTGGGGCTGAGGGGGCGGAGTCACTGTGTGTGTTTGTATTGTATTTAAATATGTGATATTTTTAATCTGTAGGTGGAAACTTCTCACTAACACTTGTGAAACAATTTACTCTGTGAGCGGACGACTTCAATAAATTTCATCAAACTTTCTCTCAGACTCTTTAATGGTTAAACTCACTGTTAATAAATCATCGTGAAAAATATGAAAGATTTGCAGAGCTTTTTATCAGCTGAGGAAAGTTTCTATAGCATCTAAACTCTGTGTGTGTTCAGACCAGAAAACATTCAACACTATCGGTAAAGTTTTCCCTCAAGTTTGTTTTAACATTAGTTTATGCACCACTACACCTATCCAGCAGGGGTCACTGTCTCCCTGTAACAATGAACTACAATTGTAGAGCTTCTTTCGACGTGTTTTCATTCATCTGAAATGTAACAGCTGAATGTGAGTAATGCAGAGAAAATCAAGTCATACTTGAAAACACAAAGGTTTTAAATAGTGTTTTTGAACTAAACTTGAAAAATGTTAATTCTACAAGAGGTTTATGGAAAAATGTAAGCGGAGTCGTCAGTGATCTGATGTTTTATTCTCTACACAAAGTTGTATTTCATGCATCCACATCAACAGGAGACAGACACATGATCGACACAGTGTAAAGTGTGTGTCTGAGTGTCGGCTGGAAGAGGTTTGTGATGATGGAGATCTCATTGTTCCTGGAAAAACTGAATAAAAAGATCAGTGAAAAGTTTGTTCACAAACTGAAAAACCACTGATTTGAGGAAACATAGAATCAGAAGATTGTGTGATGTCCGTCAGACACCAGCAGAGGGAGCCCTCCCTCTGGTTTCACATATTCTGAAGTAAAAGTCTGTTAATACACAAATAATAAACCTGTGTTTATCTCTGAAGAATTTATCAGAAACCTCATCACACCCACGAGCTGGAGCTTTAATCAATGCTTTAAATACACAATCAGCTGAAGAGACTCACAACTCTTTGTCTAGTACCTTTGATTAAAATGTCTTTTCTCTTATATCCTGTGCAACAATAAAACTACGACTGTGCAGTTATTGTCATGAAGCATCTCCATGTCAAAAAAAACCAGACACCCCAAAACAAACTCCTGTGAAACCCTGAAGTATAAAAACCAGCGAGCAGGTCTCTGTCAGTCCAGATCCTGAACGACAGGAAGCAGAGGAGGACCATGAGCTGCTGAACTGAACTGTGGTCAAGTCCTCTAGTTCTGGTCTTTGTCCACCTCAGTCCAGAGTCCACTTCAGTCCAGAGTCCACCTCAGTCCAGAGTCCACTTCAGTCCAGAGAACTGCTCTCTTGATAAAGTGCCTTTCAGCTCAAAGTCCAGAAATCAAACAGCGATGAAGCTGAACACGTCTCATATTTGAACAAACAAATCAAATCAGAAATCATCAAATCTAAAATCATGATGCAGGTGATTCATGACAAACAGGAAGTGGAACCTGTGGAACATGTGACGATCATGTCAGTGTCTCTTTCTTTTCATCACACCTCACATGTCGCTGATCTGCTGACTCATTATTCTCAGTGTGTTGATTGGAAATATTACGGTGAAGCTTTGAAATGAATCCCCTGGGATTTCTGCCTCTGAATATTATTATTTCCTGATCAGCTGACGTCAGGTCCCACCCGGGTTTCGCCTGCTGGACTCAGTGATCAGCGAATCAAACACACACAAACAGATCCGACAGGAAAAGGCTCCGATCTCCGATCTCGTTGATTCAGTTGAATTTAAAGACGTTCACACGATTGATGACGAGCTTCTGTTGTTTGCTCTGATGCTTTCACTTCCTGTCAGATGGAAGAAGTGAACCTGGTGCCTGCTCTCAGAGAAGGTCGTCGGCGTTCTCCTGGACGGGGGGGCGGGCCTTGCGTGGGCGTGGTCTCATCGCGGTGAAGCAGGACGAGGCGGTGAGCGCCACGCGGCTCAGGCCCACGTTCAGGCAGTGGACCTCCGAGGT
>NC_083641.1:30387839-30400339 GCF_963576545.1 Limanda limanda | reverse complement strand
GTCAGCACTGAGATGACCTCGTCTCACTGTATTCAGGGCGGAGCTTCACGTCCGATGCAGGACGATGAAAACAAAGTTTCACTGAGATAAAAAGAGTCAAAGGTTCAAGAAGAATCTGGAGTTTCATCGTGTGAACTGATCCGGTTCCATCTGGTTTCACTAGAGACTGAGTCCTCCTCCGCTTCTTCTTCTAATGTTTCAGTGTTTCTACCGCTGACCTCCTGACTCTGGACCACGCGTCAGAGGAAATCAACACGAAGAAGAAACACCAACTTCACACAAAAGTTACCTTTAATTTACATGAAGTCTTTATAAATGAAGTTTGTTTGATTGATCGACACACACACACACACACACACACACACACACACAGACACACACACACACACACACACACACACACACACACACAGACACACACACACCTCCTCTCAGAAACACAGCTCTCATTGTTCAGTTTCAGTCTTGGGAGGAAATCTGTTCCAGCTGGGTGATGAAGCCCCGCCCCCCTCACCCCCCCACCTCCCCACCCCCCCCCCACCACCACCTTGTCGTCGTTAGAAACATCAGCGTCAGGTGTTCCCTCTCTTAGCTCCTTGTTTGGTCGTCTCCACTTCCTGAAGGAAACATCTGGATCTTTGACTTAAATTACACCGACGTGAAAACTCAGTGGAACTGCTGAGTCAGATGAACCTGCTCAGACGCACCTGAGACGTGTGTGTGTGTGTGAGTGTGTGTGTGTGTGAGTGTGTGTCTGTGTGTGTGTGTGTGAGTGTGTGAGTGTGTGTGTGTGTGAGTTCAGACTGTAATCTGAACTCTGTTTCCACATTTCTCTCGTCTCCCCTCGTCAGTTGGTCGCTGCTCCTCCTGTCGTACGGAACGTTTGCCACAAACTGGAAATGCAAATAAAATAAAAACTAAATAATCATAATTTATAAAACAACTCATAAAAGAGTTGAATTTAATATGATGTAATTACACTCGTTTTCTCGTCTCTGTCCAAAGATTTATGTGCGTGTAAATAAAACTGACAACCAATGAGAGCAGTGCTGTCAACTGTCAATCATCTGCTGTGTCCCACGTGTCCCACGTGTCCCACATGTCCCTCACCGGGGGGGGAAGCTTTGTGAACTTCCTGTGAGATGCTGGTTCCGCTGGTTTCTTCCTCGGAGCTTCTCCTCTTCCTCCCTCTCCATGGTTTCCTGTCACAGTTGAATATCTGATGAGCTCCGCCCCTGCAGCCACAGCTGGATCAAACCTGTTTCCGCTGATAGTTCAGTGTCTTCATGTTCAGTGTCTTCATGTCCAGTGTCTTCATGTTCAGTGTCTTCACGTTCAGTGTCTTCACGTTCAGTGTCTTCACGTCCAGTGTCTTCACGTCCAGTGTCTTCACGTCCAGTGTCTTCACGTCCAGTGTCTTCATGTCCAGTGTCTTCACGTCCAGTGTCTTCACGTTCAGTGTCTTCACGTTCAGTGTCTTCACGTTCAGTGTCTTCACGTTCAGTGTCTTCATGTCCCTCTGCTGACACACACAGACACACTGCCCTGAGCCTGCAGACGACACTCGGGGCTGGAAACCTCCTCCAGGTTCCTGAGCAGGTTCTCCAGGGGAATTCTTCTCTCTTGAATGTGACATCGCTGCTGAGACACGTTCCACCATCTGAACTGTGACCTTTGACCTCAGAACCCCCGGACTCTAACCCGCCTGTGGACTCGCTCGAGCTCGGTTGGCAGGTCGGTAGGGGCGGAGCTACAGAGGTACCGAGGCAGCGTTCACTCACACTCACGTGTTTCAGTGTCTGTTTCAATGCACTTGAAGCAGTTAACACAACAAGACGTTCTCGTGCTCATCGAGCCGCGGGTCTGGACGCCAGCCACGACTCATCGGGTTGAAACGGAGAAGTCTCGGGGAAGAGCTGCGACTTCACGATGAGCAGAAGAATCCTCAACGCAGGGTTTGAGTTCGGGAACTTTGTGAGTTTCACTGTGATCGATCTCCAGAGTTTGACGTCTGAAGACAAACGGCTGCTTCAGGAAGTGAAGCCGCTTGAAACGTGATAACAGCAGCGTCTCCGACAGGAAGTCATCGACAGGAAGTCATCGACAGGAAGTCATCGACCGGCCCTGAATGTGAACTTCTTATCAACCCTCTGAGAGAAAGACAGTTACACAACCAACAACAACCTGCTGCTGGAGAACTTTCTACACAACTGAGCCACAACACAACCCGCATCTGTCTGTGTTTATATTTCACCTTCGACCTGCAGCCGCTCGCCGCCCTGCTGGCGTCTGTGTGCGTTTCATTAATCCCTGGTCATGTTACCACAGAGAAGAGAGAAGGTGTGTGTGTGTGTGTGTGTGTGTGTGTGTGTGTGTGTGTGTGTGTGTGTGTGTGTGTGTGTGTGTGTGTGTGTGGTAAAACACTCCTTCTTTTCACCTCAAACATAAACTCACGGAGACAGAGTGAAGGTCAAAGTGAGTCCAGCAACAAAAACAAAGCCTCAGGAGCCCAGGGTCACGACCTTCACACCTCCTCAGTTCAGTGAGAACATCTGAACATCAGGTGTGAACGGTTCCTCAGAGCAGAAGAGGAGTTCTGGGTCTGGATCCAACGGAACCTGGTTCGGTTCCACGGTGGAAACACTCTGCTGGAGAGTTTGGACTTCGGACCAATCACAGGAAGTCGAGACAGATTTAAACAATAGAAGAAGAACTGCTTCATTCATGTTCTCCGTTCAAAACAGAAAGACTACTACCCCCCCCAACACCTCCACGTCAGATGCTTTCTACAAACCAATCAGAGTCAAGTACAGATGGACTCCGCCCACGTAGGTGATGACACTAGGACGAGCACGCTCACTGTGCAGCAGCATCACAACGCCACTGCTGGTGAAATGTCAAGAATCGGTCAGAGATATATAAACACAAGCTTAGACAAATATTTGATTTCATAATAAGACTCTTCACCACACACAGACAGACACACACACAGACAGACACACACACAGGACTTTAACATCGTCCACCAACAGATGTTTTTTTTTGTCAATAGACTTAAAAAAACTAATCACGAGCATTAATCTCTCCAGCGTCTCTCATGAAATCACTTTGTTGTTAAACTCTTTATCTGATTTAACGGTTCAGAGACTGTTATCTTCCATCATCATCATCATCATCATCATCATCATCATCACAATGTGCAGCAGCGACTTCATCCTCCTCACGCAGCGTGGCGCTCGGCTTCAGAGCCGATCTGATCTGAACGCTCCCATGAGAAGCCAGAATGCATGAAGACAACGATCAGACGTCCCGATGCACATGAACTCACCACGACATCCAAACAACCTGCTGGAAACACAACCAGTGTGTTCTACTGCTGTGTGATTCATATCCTCCAGGTCGGAGTCGTGTTGGTTAAAGACGATCTCCGTCTCTTCGTACCAAACTGAATCTGCATCTCTGACACCACTGCTGCCATCTTGTGGTGATGACATCATGGCGTGATGGCGGATCTGTGATGTTGATGTATGAAACTAAAGTGTCATTTATTTAAAGTCTCCTTTGATTTTGTTGTTCGGTCCGTGTCCCATCTGCTAACATGGAAGAGGAGGTTTATGACCTGTACTGTCTCCAGACACCAGGGGGCGAGCAAGGTCAACTGGAGCTCTCATGTCGTGTGGGTTTTATTGCAAAACAGAAGAAAAGGATCTGGGTTGTTTGCACCTGCATCACTGTTATGTACCATTCACACACACACACATTCTCAAAGACACACACACACACACACACACACACACACACACACACACACACACACACACACACACACAAACACACACACACACACACACAGGAACCTGATCTGCAGATTCGTAGATTTTAACATTGCTGAAAACAAGTCCTGACCTGAAGTCACAACTTTCTGAGTTTGGTTCCAACAAACAGGGAACTGAGGCTTCGTGTTTGTGTTGACGTGTTTGTGTTGACGTGTTTGTGTTGACGTGTTTGTGTTGACGTGTTCATTCTCACTCTTCGTGTTCGCTCTACTTCCTGTATCGTCAGTTACAGGTGGTCACGTTTAACGAGCAGATCACTCACAAACACTGATCAGGTTGTATTTTAATGGTGTCTTTACTTTCATTAGATTTACTGGGTTAAATCAAAATGTATGTAGGGATATGTATTTCATAAGTATAGTTAACGCTCTGAAAACAGGCGCCCCCTACTGGTGGCTTCTAACTCACTGCAGATCACAGGAAGTAGAAACTCCAACGCTCACGCTGGAGGAACATTTCTACTGCAGAGGTCAGAGGTCAAAGGGTTTAACCGGTTTAAAGTTTATCACTGAATATTTTCAGGTTTTGTGACAAAGTCAAACATCTGAAGTCGACAAGTTGAAGTCTGAATATTATATAAACTAAAACTCACATCTGAGCAAAAACAGTTTTAATTTAATTAGATTTAATTTAAAAAACCAAATGACGTCAACGAAAACGTCTGAAATGTGTCAGAGCTCGACAGAGAAAGAGAGAGAGAGGGAGAGAGGGAGAGAGAGAGAGAGAGAGAGAGTTCAAAAGTGAAGAACAAACGTAAACAAGGGTGTGGAGGGCCTGAGAACACACACACACACTCACACACACACTCACAGACACACACAGAATTAATCATTCATTAGAATACCCAGTTAACAGAGTGCAATAAACAATAGACACTCTTCAAAAATTTCCATGGCCGACCGAACACCTCTGATCTCACACACACACACACACACACACACACACACACACACACACACACACACTCACAAACTCTCATACAAACACACACTCTCACACACGCACACACACACACACCAGTGTCCTTGTGGAAACTCACAGCTTCTCAGTTTAACCCTGAGGTCACTAACCTGTCTCTCTCTCTTTAGGCCCCTCCCCCCTAACGTCAGTGAGGATGGCGTGAAACAACGTCGACAATAAGACAACAAACACACACAGAGAGTTGTTGCAGTAGAGTTTGTCGTACGTTTCAAACGGACGCGTCTACGACACTCGTACATGAGAACAACCTCCTCCACCATGGCCTTGTTTGTAGTTGTCATTGGACTCTGCGCTGCCCTCTAGTGGACACTTCACAGTCTGCAGCGTTGTGGTTCTCTCACCTGACACGCTGCCCTCTAGTGGACACTTCACAGTCTGCAGCGTTGTGGTTCTCTCACCTGACACGCTGCCCTCTAGTGGACACTTCACAGTCTGCAGCGTTGTGGTTCTCTCACCTGACACGCTGCCCTCTAGTGGACACTTCACAGTCTGCAGCATTGTGGTTCTCTCACCTGACACGCTGCCCTCTAGTGGACACTTCACAGTCTGCAGCGTTGTGGTTCTCTCACCTGACACGCTGCCCTCTAGTGGACACTTCACAGTCTGCAGCGTTATGGTTCTCTCACCTGACACGCTGCCCTCTAGTGGACACAGTCTGCAGCGTTATGGTTCTCTCACCTGACACGCTGCCCTCTAGTGGACACAGTCTGCAGCGTTGTGGTTCTCTCAACTGACACGCTACCCTCTAGTGGACACTTCACAGTCTGCAGCGTTGTGGTTCTCTCACCTGACACGCTGCCCTCTAGTGGACACTTCACAGTCTGCAGCGTTGTGGTTCTCTCACCTGACACGCTGCCCTCTAGTGGACACTTCACAGTCTGCAGCGTTGTGGTTCTCTCACCTGACACGCTGCCCTCTAGTGGACACTTCACAGTCTGCAGCATTGTGGTTCTCTCACCTGACACGCTGCCCTCTAGTGGACACTTCACAGTCTGCAGCGTTGTGGTTCTCTCACCTGACACGCTGCCCTCTAGTGGACACTTCACAGTCTGCAGCGTTGTGGTTCTCTCAACTGACACGCTACCCTCTAGTGGACACTTCACAGTCTGCAGCGTTGTGGTTCTCTCACCTGACACGCTGCCCTCTAGTGGACACTTCACAGTCTGCAGCGTTGTGGTTCTCTCACCTGACACGCTGCCCTCTAGTGGACACTTCACAGTCTGCAGCGTTGTGGTTCTCTCACCTGACAGCGGCTCTCGGGGTTTCACCTCCTCCACCGGCTCCTCCTGCACCGGCTGCTCCTCGGGCCCCTGGGACACGTGGTCGACCACGGACTCCTTCTTGCCCTTCCCCAGGCCGACCCTCTGCATGAAGGACAGGCGGCGGCTGGTGGAGTCGCCCTCGCCCTCGGCACCGCTCGGCTCGCCGTTGGTGAGCGAGTCCTTGTAGGAGCTCAGCGTGTCGCGGTACTTCCCTGCAAACCTGGAAGAGAAGAACACTCATGACCTGAAGCTCCTCCTCCAGCCGAGACCCTGGCCTCCTTCCCTCCCTCCTCACCTGAGCAGACTTCCTTCAGAGCTCCTCCTTCCTCTCTTCTTCTTCTCTGCAGGTGACGGCGTGCCCTGCAGTGACCCCTGTGGGGAGGGCGTGGCACTTCCTTTGCTCCTCCCGGACGCTCGCAGCGTCTTCCCCAGTTTCCCGAGACTCTTCAGCGGAGACTTGAAGCTGAAGGAACTCTTGGCCGTGCCTCCTCCTCCCTTCTTCCCTTCGTTGGCCTCATTCTCGTCCTCTTCGTCCTCGAAGGGGTTGCGGTCCCGCGGCACCTCGCCGTCCAGGAGCGAGCTGCCGGGTGACCACTGGTTGCCATGGCCACTGTTGTCGTGGAGGCTGTCGTCGTCGAAGGGGCTGCGTTGGGGGGTGATGTTCAGGCTCATCCTGCGCAGGATCCAAGCGTTGTCGAGAGTCGGAGCGCCGCCCTTCAGGCGCAGGGGGAGGTTCTTGAGGACAGGCATGATGGGTGTGGGGGAGGGGGGGCAGAGGGGGCGGAGCCTGGGGAGGAACAAAGAAAAAATCATCGGACCAGAAGAATAAAAGACGTGAAGCACGAATCTGACACAATCCGCCAAAACCACAGAGGACGAATCCTCCATAACAACCATCGTTAGGTGAGACCTGGCCACGCCCACTTGTGCATGTTCGATATCAGAGCCACCTAGTGGTGAACCATCTGAACTACACAGACACGTTTCAGACATGAACTCCAGTAAATGTCTGTAGAATAGTGTCTGGACTAGGGTTGCAAAGGGGAGGAAAGTTTCCGGTAAATTTCCGGAAACTTTCCGGAAACTTTCCATGGGAAGTTAAGCTCGGGAATTTGGGGAATTTTGAAAAAAAAAACCTACTCGAATTAAACGCTGAGCAATAAAAACATGATTCAAAACTCTATTTTAAAGATGTATGGAACGTTGAGTTTCAACCCTCCACTGGTCATTCTTCCATCACATGCACAGATAACTCCCAGCATGCTTCACTCTACAGCAGGGCTATTGAGGCCTGCTGTAGAGTGAAGGACTAGTCAGGTAAGTTTCCATGATATTACTGGGAAATATATTAGCATGCTGATTGAGGATTGTTCATCTGTTCATCTAGACTATTTCCATTCATTTATCCATCAATTGTAAAATATGTTTACAGACGATTCCAATTGTTTGGCTAACTATTTATATCTCTGGCATTGCATTAGTGTTTTTTTACAAACTTTTTTCTCATCTTATTCTACAGAACAATGCCACGTGCACTATCTCATGTGTGGAGACATTTCACCTCATCCAATGTAGAAGGAAAGGCTGTGTACATTTGCAAATACTGTGCAAAGACCTATGTTAAGAATGACACAACGATGCAGAAGCTTATAGTCAAGTGTCCAAAGTTTCCTCAGGACTCAAATCAGCCTATGACACAACAAAATGTTTATATTTATGTCTGTATATGACAAGGTAAATACAGTTAGTATAAATTACCCACAACATTTCCAGTTAATTCCCGTTAATTCCCGTTAATTCCCGTATGTTACCGTTTATTCCCATGGAAAGTTTCCAACTTTTGGAATTTTGCAACCCTAGTCTGGACATTCTCTGGACTTTGTGTTTCTCTACGAGACTTTTCTGAATATTCATACAAAACATTTTAATAAATCATGTGAAATCGTTCTCAGCCTCAGAGAAACTGTGAAGTCTGTAAAACTTTCACCCAGCGATTGTAAATCCAGTCAATAAAGTTTAACTAGAACCTGACCTGATGCCATGACAACACAAAATGCTCCTCTCTGATTGGCTGCCAGGTTTGTTTGAGCTGTGCTGTCATCAATGACCCAGAGGTCACTCCAAGGTCCTGTGGCCCCTCCCCCCTCCTCCTGACCAGAGCCACCATGACAGCAAACACAGCTCTCTGATTGGCTGGCGGGAGTTAAATGAATAATCAGAGTCCACAGTTTAACCGAGGTGTGCTGACCTGCCGGTAACCGTAGCAACCAGGCGGATGCTGGTCTACAAACACACCCCCCCCCCCCCCCCCCCCGGGTTATAAAGCTGCTGCAACAAGTTTCCATGATCGTAAAGAACAGACATAAAATCATCAAACATTAACAGAGATCAGCTCCGAGCAATGATTCACCGAGAAGAACTGAATTCTCTGTTCGTCTCCAAACTGAAGAGAAACTTTGAAACCTCGACGTCGGAAAATCTAAAGAAGATTTTCATTTAAAAAACTCAAGAAGCAAACGACTACTTTTAGAAAAAAACAGACGAACGACAATCTTCCTGCAGTTTGGAGCGATTTCTTTAACACGTTCACGACTTCTCACAACAGAACATTTCAGTTTCACGACAGAATCACAAGTTTCTCAAAACCACTGAAAATGGTTGTTTGTGACGTGTTACCATGGTTACAGAGAAAGTGTTATGGGAGAAGAGGGAAATCTTGACTGTGTGAGTGTGTGTGTGTGTGTGTGGTTGTGCGTGTGTGAGTGTGTGTGTGTGAGTGTGTGTGTGTGTGTGTGTGTGCATGTGTGTGTGTGTGTGTGTGTGTGTGTGTGTGTGTGTGTGTGTGTGTGTGAGTGTGTGTGTGTGTGTGTGTGTGTGTGTGTGTGTGTGTGAGTGTGTGTGGTTGTGCGTGTGTGTGTGAGTGTGTGTGTGTGTGAGTGTGTGTGGTTGTGCGTGTTTTGTTTGAGTGTGTGTGTGTGAGTGTGTGTGTGTGTGTGAGTGTGTGTGAGTGTGTGTGTGTGTGTGTGAGTGTGTGTGTGTGTGTGTGAGTGTGTGTGAGTGTGTGTGTGTGTGTGTGAGTGTGTGTGTGTGTGTGTGAGTGTGTGTGTGTGTGTGTGAGTGTGTGTGAGTGTGTGTGTGTGAGTGCGTGTGCGTGTGTGTGTGTGTGTGTGTGTGCGTGTGTGTGGTGATCTAGGAGCTGTTGTTGTTCATGTTGTTGATTTCAGTCTCATCAGCTCAGGACATTCAGGACACATACATATATATTTATATATATCTATATATGGGCACTAAGGAAAACACACACACACACACACTTGTGCTCGGCTCGCAGGGCAAAGTGGGAAGTGATTCAGCAGCGTTGGTTCCATAAATACCCAGCAGCCCCGGCGGCAGGCTCAGGAAACCCACGCGGAGCCGGCGGCACTCACACACAATCTGTTTTCTTCAGGAGGGTCGCAGGGCATCGCCGGCGCTCCGGGACACAAACAATGGAACGGAAAGGACAGCGATAGTGAGACGGGCCAAGGCGAGGACTCCCGGGTCACTCTGCTCGCCGCTGTGGGTGTGGTCCCACCGTGACCTCCTGCACACCAGCACCAGGCGGCTGGAGGACGGGCGTTTGAAACAGACATGAGAACCAGGAGTCTTCCCACCGGGAGACACGTCCACCCGAGGACGTGGACGCAGGAAGGTTCACGTTGAATCACCTGGAATCTAACGTGATGTCACATGACCTCATGAACCTTCCTGCTGACAGGTCATGTGACATCAGGAGAGCAGCGCCCACAGAGTTTGAGCTTTTTAGCTTTTACATTCAGACACAAACTAAACAAACTTCACTCGTCTCGTTCGACCTCTCAGGTCCGTGTGAGGAGAGAGAGAAACTCAACCTGTCTCCAGAGTCATGAACAGTTTCCTGATGAAAACACGGTTTCATTTACTAGATCAGATTTTTATTGGGATCAAATCACACAAGCTCATGAATAGGAATCTCTAAAAGGTCGGATTTGATCAAGATTCATGAATTATTCTGGGGAAAAAACACAAATATGTGGAAAAATGTGATAAAAAATAAATAAATCCTTTGATCCAAATCCAACTTCTTCGTGTTCAGCAGTTTTCACGTAAACCTGCTAATAAACAAATGAAGTGTAAAATTCTTCAGGCTGAACGACTCCTAGTTTGTTCAGATGTTTGATTTGAAGGTGAAACAGTGAAACGTCAGAGGTCAGAGGTCTTGACCTTCTATGTCCAGTGCTTTGAGATCACGTGTATTATGATTTGATGCTTTACAAATCAAATCATATTGAATTGACGATTCATCTTCACAGTTACGAGCTGTGGTTCGTTCCCTCATCTGCTGAACGAACATCAGTCGTGAGTTTGAGTCCGAACTTTAACGATGCGGATAGAAACATTTAGAAAACAAATATCTCATATTGTTAAGTGTATAGTCGCACTCAAACAAATCTCTCTGTGACGCCCCCTACAGGTCGTAATGTAATTAACAGGAACGTGTCCACCAATCAGAACAGCAGGAGCGTCAATCACTTCTCCTGCTCTTTGGGTTTTCCACGTAGCGAAGGGGGTGGGGGGGGCACGTTGACAGGTTCAACACGTTTGTTTGGCGTCAAACACAAAGAAAGAGAAGACACGGTTCCCTGTGAGTCACCGACATGGAAACAGGTGAACATGAGAGGTTTGTGAAGGTGAAGAGGTGGAGACACTTCACGCAACACAAACAGGAAGTGGAGAAACACACATCGGACCTCAGCCCTGAACCCAGTGTGGGTGCGTCTGATGACTAATGGTTGTATAGATAATCAGCTGATGTGTGTTTGCTGCAGGAAACAGAGAGAACAGTCCAAAATAAAAACAGGAATCATTTGAGAAAGGAGCTGACAGCTGATCTCCCACTTCCTGTTCACACGTTATCCTTCTGTCCTGTTTGTCCGTTTGGAAACCGACGCCGACAAACTCGACACACAACCATCACAGAAGCAAACCACATTTAGTTCAGAACAAAACAGGAGTTTGCAAAATAAACGGAAGAATCCTCTGTTTTATCAATTATTTTATAAAGTGAAATCTTCACGTCCAGTTCTGTACGTTCGCAGATCGTCGGTTTCACCAGCCGAACAGAAAAGACTCAAATTAATATTTTCTGAAAGAACTATTGTTCTAGAGGATTTGATATCAGATCAGACGGATCTCAGGGCGGCTGAGTCTTTCCACTGAAGAACCCTCAGAGTAGATGATTGATGAACGCCGAGCTGCTCTGATAAGAAAGACGCCAAGTGGCTCCAAAGTCCCATCAGCCACCTCTGCACCTGTGGTCTGTCCGGGTGGAACTGATCCACGACCAGGGAGCTGTGACATCATGATGATGAGCCGCGGCTCGGAGGAGGCGACTGAAGCCCAAGAACTCAAATATCTGAATCATCACTGAGAAACCATCACGAGCCGTTCCAGCAGAGAAGGACATGAACCATATTAACATGTTTATTCATCTTCTACAACAATAAATAACTCTTATATATTCAGATACGAATGTGAAGGAAAAGATACGGACTCATGTTTCTGCGACAGGAGGTTCGGACTGAATCTGATCATCAACTCGTCATCATCAAACATTTCTCTTTTGTTTCGACTCCACAACTTCAGAGATTCACTGTAACAACTTGACACGTCGGTTTCCTCTGGTCAGTGAAGCCGGAGGCGTCATGTCTCCAGGAAGACGTCCTCGCGGTGCGTTCAGGATCCAGCAGCACGGCTGAGACCATGTCTCCTCTCCACGACCACGAGGATTCTTCTTCTCCTCTGTGTCTGTGAGAGTTTGTTTGTTTAGCAGATGTTTAAGATTCAGGACACGAGGACGAACCTCCCGGTGGAATCCAGTCAGAACAGCAGCAGCTTAGGAAGCTCTGCCTGAGGGAGGAGACGTCCTGAACGTCCGTCCACGTTCAGGACGAATCCTCACGTCACTCCGAGACATGAGATCTCCACCAGTTTGTCCGAAGGTCGTTTCAGATCCGAATCCGCTCTGAGGTCACGGTTACCCACGATGCATCTGTCTTTCATTACGTTAAAACCGTGTGGCTCTGCAGGATTTGTGAGGGAGAACATCTGTTCAGAAAAATGTCACCATGTCCTCCGTGAAGACGGAGAGGTGAAGCGGAGACAGGAAGGAGGAGAGAGAGAGAGACTGATCGGGGGGGCAGCAGGGACACGTCAGGACGTAGAGACAACGAGAGACGATTAATAACCACAAGGAATAAAGGAAGAAATGATCAAGAAAATTAGCCAAAAAATCCATACGATGATGAGACAATAAATAAATAAATGAGGAACAAACAAGAAACTACAGAGAAACTAACAATTTGAATGAGAAAGAAATGAACCTGAACTTTAAATTCGTTTT